>NW_024104416.1:600000-817022 GCF_003945595.2 Pipra filicauda
CACATGTTTATTTTCTATGCACTGTTAACATAAAGGATCTGTGAGTTGTGTATTAGATCATGGACTAATGTACGTATTTTTTATTTTGGAGGACTTTAACTGTCTAGTCAGTTACTAAACTGCTGTAGAAGCTTTAGACTGAGGGAAGGTCATCACAAGATTTAAAAATGTTAAGCTCTAAATAACTTAGTTGATGTGTGAAAGAACCTGTAGTTCAGCTAAATCCACTACTTCATGCTCCTGACATTCCCTGGCAAACCCAGGCGTTGAAATAGTGTTGCCTTAGAAGCCCTCAAGGTGCCCTTACTGCTGTTAGGTTTTCTTACTTTAAGAAGTTGATTTTCCTTATTGAAAATAAGGAATTACACACCTGCCATTCTAAGCTGCAAACTGGAAACAAAAGGCTGGGATATAATCAGATTGCTCCCGGGCACAGCTAAGATAAGACACAGAAGGCTGTGCCTTTCAGGTTTCCCAAAAGAATGTCCTACAGCAGCTCTTGTTGTCCTAGTTGGGATCACCATGGAACCTGTCCAGAGACAGCAAAATATTCCCCTTCAGATTTGTGCAAGAACTACATATTTCAGCTTGGTAGGGAGGCCAGGGTATATATTATATAGTTACCCTAGAAGCAATAAATGCTTAACGACCCATGGAAAGATTCCCAAGTTCCTTTCTGCTGTGCAGAGGATCCCCTTGGGTGTCCGTGTGCCAAACCCCGGGAGCACAGCACTGCCAAGGGCTCAGTAATGTCATTAGCCCAGAAAGCTGCCCTGCAAAGCTGCCTGCACAGTAACCTTTTGTTACTGGCAAATTCTGACCCACTTTGGGTGACCGGTTCTTACAATGCTTCTCTTTTTCCTACAGCATAGCAAGAGTGCAACTTACTCTGTGGGAATGCAGAAGACCTACTCTTTAATCTGCTTAGCCATGGACGAGGATAAAATCGATCAGACCAAGAAAGCCCCGCTGAAACTCCCTTTTCTAAGTTGGGGATCTAAAAACAGACAGAAAGCTGCAAGCACCCTCTGCCTGCCTTCAGCTGTGGCTGGAAGTTCTCAGACTAAGAAGAAGCTTTTACCCTTCACACTTCTGAACACGGAAAGTTCATTGTACTGAATCTTCCAGAAGGATCTGTTAACGTGACGCTTCTGTTTAAAATGTATATAAAAATCAATTTTACCTTTATAAAAATCAATTTTATCTTTATATATGTGTGTATAAACTCAGACAAATACCGTTGGACTTCATTTGCCTGTGCATTGAGACACTGATGAAGGTCAGAGCCTGGCAAAGACTGTAAAACTGAAGTATTTGAAGGTCAGAATGAAGTGGTTTGGGAGGTATGCAATAACAATATGTAGAGGATAAGTTGCTTACATGAGGACTGGATTCCTTTGGAATTTCAAGATACAGTTTATCATGACTAATTTTTTATGACTAGGCTAGATGGGAGTTATTTATTACAAACTTGATGCTGCATGCAAAACAATAGGGGACACTTTAAAGGATGATTTTGCTCTTAAAGTCTTAGAGTTAATAATAAGTCGCTTAACACTACTTTAATCTTAAACCACAAATGAGAGAGAATAATGTTATTCAGAGAAACTAACCTTGTGCCAAGGGGTGGTGTCATAGCATTGTGGTTTTTATGCAGACACTTGGTGTGTTCTGCTGAATAGGTAATTTAATTCTGGAAGAGAATTAGAAGGCTTAAAATTTAAAATATCTTCTGAACTCCAAAAGGCTTGTACTCTGCTCTTTTTCTAGGTTACATTTTAAATGCCTGCTGATGCAATTGTTAAAAACAGGCTTTATTCCAAATGACATTATTTAACCTACTTACCTTGAGACTTGTATCTTATTAGTCTTGATAAAATGAATTAGCTGTGAAACAAATCTCAAAGTGGACATATTATAGTATATTAATCAAGAATATATAAATTGCAGTGATGAGGAAAAGAGTGCTTGTGCAAGTGGCAGAATATTTATTTACTATCATATCAAATCCTTCTGTCCTTGGAAAAATTCATGAGCAGCTATACATATATAGTAAGGAGGGAGACAAGGACAACTGGTGAGCATTTCTTTGAGATTCTTCTCTTTTCTAAATGAACTGAAAATTGCTAACACTGTAGTGTTAGTTACCATTGCCATCTACAGAGTAGATATATGCTGTTTGATACTCAAAACTTAAATAAGGAGAGTTTGCATCTTGGTGTAAACTTGAAAGCTGTCGTTTATTTTTAGTTTCTTATGTAGTAGGTGTAAATATCTTGATGACATTTATTTAAGAATAAAAATCAGATGCTGTCACTTAGTAGTAGCTTTTTGAATGATACAGCATAATTTACAGGTTTTTGCTATTTACTGTTGCTGTGCCTCGTGTATTTCTGTGATGTTGCTTACAAATATCTAAAAAACTTTCTTAAAAGTTTGTATTGGACAGTACAGGAACTTAAGAGTTTAAAAGTGGCTTCCTTATAAAGAGTATAAATATATTTCTAGAGTTTCCCTATAAAAGTTACATAAAAAACTTAATACTCTTTCCCATGTATTTGTAGTTGGGCTGCTTTTACACACCCAAGCACCAGTGGGCAGATACTGATATTCCATTCACAAGAGATTCACTTTGCCTGGGGGGCTGAAATGGCTCTCCAAGTAACAAAATCTTTAGCAAAGTCACCTGAATGCCCCTTCTAGCTCTTCATTTCTCTCAGTTCTGTTGCAGATATTCCTGTTCCAGTCCTCTTGCAGATATTTCCCCTCTTAGCTGCATCATTAACTGCCTTCCTCCTCCCCTCATCACAGTCCTTGGGGAAAGGTTGGGCCGAGGGTCTTTTTAAATTTAAAACACTCCTCAATTCAAGTCAAAACTTCTCTGTTTTCTGTCAGCTAACTAAAGAATCATTCTACACTGAGTGGTAGCCAACTTGCAGGGAAATTAGTGTGTGCCTTATGTTCTTGCTCAGAGCAGAGGAATATTTGTAACAATTAGTTAGCACCCTGCAGTAGTTGCCAGCCGTGATTATAAAAACTACCATAATACGTGATTATTAAAACCAAAATTTTATTATTCACAAGAAAAAAAACCCATACAAAAAGTCTGTCTTTGCAAAATAGCGTGTCAGGAACAGAGAAAGGCATGAATTTGTTGTGCTGCTGTTTGCCCAACTACTTGCTCCAGCTCGCTGATGGACGCGTTACAAAGCCGGTGGATGCTCCCAAAGTGCTGCAGTAGAAGCAGAGCTTTTGTTTTCCCGACTCCCGGGATGTGCTGCGCTGTCTGGAACAGCGCTGGCTCTGCCAGCTGAGGTCGCTGCTTGCGCAGGAAGGGGTTGGTGCCCTGATCCCGGCTCTGCTCCCGCACCTGCAGCCAAACACAGCCGTGAGCCAACCGAGCAGGAGCTCTGCTCTCAGCCTTTAAAGTTGGTTCTTTCATGGCAAAGCAGGTCAGGGCAATCACCGGGAAGTTTTAGAAACGAGCTCCCTGCTTCTGTGTGTGCCCTGATTTTGATGCAGTTCCACAAAGTCTCACTAGGGAACGGTTTCTTAATGAAAACAATGATTTTTGTCATCTTTTTGATGCAGAGAAAGGCTAAACAATATAAGAACAATTTCCTTAGCCTTAGAGAAAGCAAAACCTCAAGTTGGTTTTGACAGAGAACTTAAGTGAGGTTGCCTAATGCTATCTAGTGGTACCTCGGTGCAAGATCACAGGAAAAAAATCCAGGATCATATTGTTCAACCTTTTTTTCCTTGTTTCTTGTTCCCAAAGGAGCCCTCTTCCCACTGAGCTATACCCCCATATCACTGTTGCAGGAGATTTATTCCTTACATTCAAACAATGTCGTGCTCCTTTAAGATCCCAGCTATCCCAGATCGAGAGCTTTCCCACATGCCCCACATTTTAAAAATATTTGCCCACTAACACAGACACTCACCAGCTGAACAATGAGCTGAGCAGCTTCTCCTTGATTTGCCACAGGAAGCAACACCATTCCAAGTTCGAGTACAACGAGTTTCTGTACTGCTGAGAAGTACTGATCACTTATTTGGGTTTTCTCTACAATTACAAGTCCCCTGAGATTGCTGCCCTGTATTGAAAGGGAAAAAAGAAGAAAAGACCTTGTTAATGACAAGCTGATGCAACATAACAGAGTGAAATTCTTTCAAGTATGAGCTGCCTGATGGCAAATCAGAGGAAGAACAGAAGTTGCAGCAGCATTACTGAGGTTTAATGCAGCACCATCCCACAGCTTCAGAATGATTCAGCTTTCCAGTGGAAACTATCTTAAAAGTTTAGCTAGAATGTAAAAATAACACAAGGAGAATGTTTTCAGAAGCACAGAATAAACAAATATCAACTGAAACCTTTTTATTTAGCACTTACATTTCTAAACCTCACCAATCTTCGTTTGAATTCATCCCCTGCAACCAAATCTGCTTCAGAAATATATAAAATGCAAGTTCTATTGGAAAGATGAAAGTCCACCAGTCCCAGGCCATCTTCAAAAATGAGTTTGACTTTCCCTTAAGGTGAGATTGTTGTAAGAAAAATACAGTGGTTAAAAACAAACAATTACTGATATATATATATATAAAACAGTAACTAAAAAAATTATATACTATAGTTATATATATACACTATAAATATAAATATATACTAATATATAACATATAAATATATATAAAGTATATATAATATGAAATATATACTATATTTTTATATAGTATATTTATAGTATATATACTATACAACTACTATAACAATTACTGCACAGCACAACCTTCCTGATGTGTCAATAATCCTAGTGACCTCACAATGAACTTTATATTCTGTAAAAGCCTTTCTTCTCCTTAAGTAAAACTGAGACAAACAATCCAAAGCACTGTGTGATGTACTTTGGTAATGCCAATTAATAGCACTCCAGATCTGTAAGTGTTGTAGCTGCTCAGTAAACTCTGAGCTTGAACAAAAATATCACACACTTTTCTGGGAGGATCATCCTGGTTTAGTTTGCTGTGCCAAGAGATGACAGCACAGGATCAGTATCCATGTCTAGTGGAGATGCACAACCACAAAGCCCCACAAGAGCAGATTCTGCTGCTTCTCTTCAGTGCTCTGCACCCATGAGCACATGACAGAGCTGATCACACAGATATATCACAGGATTCTTCAGTAAAAAAAACGTACCACAAATCTGGGACCAGTCAGGCACAGATTAATGCATATTCCAGCCATTCTTAACACTACTGGGTGATAGACGGGCAATGCTTTGCCAGAACTGTTTGTCCTCTTCCAATTTGTTTGTGCTTACCTTGTAGCCTTTGGGCTACCTCTGACCCTCTCCACTTCTCATTTCCAATTACATGACCATAAGGGACAACTACAGATCCTGCTGTCACAGGGAAGTTTGCTTTTGTTGTCATCAGGACTCCTTTCAAATCTTTACTTCAGTAGCAGTTACACCCTAGAAGGAAACGTGGAAGGGACAGTAACATATTTTAAAAACCTGTTGCAAACTTACATATTTTAATCATAAACTTAAGATGCAATATTCTAGAAGAGACACTTATCTCCTTCCCCAAGACTCCTTACAGTTATGGTTAGCATATCAAAACCAGTCAGCAGCTCTGTTCACCTGAACACAGGCTGCTGGCTTCAAATTCCACTTCCAGCTTTACCACTAAGTCTGAAAAATGTCTGAATTAAAATACAGGGATGGTGGAAAACCCCACACTGCCTCTCCCACGCCTTCATCCACCCTCCTGGGAGAAAGTCTGCTGGAATTGCAAAGCCGACTCCTGAGGCACCTCCAGCCACAGCTGGTGGGAGTCTCCAGACACATTATTAGAAGGGAATTGCTGGAAGAGATTATTGTCAGGTTTGCCAGCCTTATATGATGTTCTGACTTCAGGGGCACCTGGGAGTCTGGGAGGCCAAGGCATGATTTGAGGAGACACCACAGACAAGACAGTACTGCTGCAAACACAGAATCACAGAACCAACCAGGCTGGAAAAGACCTCTGAGATCATCAAGCCCAACGTGTGACCCAACCCCACCCTGTCACCCAGCCCATGGCACTGATGCCACATCCAGTCTGTCCTTAAACACCTCCAGGGACGGGGACTCCATCCCTCCCTGGGCAGCCCCTTCCAACGCCTCATCACTCTCTCTGTAAAGAACTTCTTCCTGATGGCCAACCTAAACCTCTCCTGGCACAGCTTAAGGCTGTGACCTACTGCCGGTTCCTGGGAGCAGACCCCGATTCCCCCCTGGCTCCCCCCTCCTGTCAGGAGTTGTAGAGAGTGAGGAGGTCTCCCCTGAGCCTCCTCCTCTCCAGGCTGAACCACCCCAGCTCCCTCAGTTTCTCCTCACAGCACTTGTGCTCCAGACCCTTCACCAGCCTCGCTGCTCTTCTCTGGACCTGTTCCGGCCCCTCAGCATCCTTCCCAAACCTAGGGGACCAAAAGTGGACACGGCACTCGAGGCGCGGCCTCCCCAGCGCCGAGCATGGGGCAGAATCACTTCCCCGGTCACAGATCCGCGCACAGACACCGAGGAAAAGTCAGACCCTCTCCCCGACCCGGCGCTCACCTGCCCGGCCCGGCCTGGCCCTCAGGAGCCCGACCCGCTCCAGCCCCAGCGCCCCGCGGCGGGGCCGCTCGCCCTTGGCAACCGGCTGAGTAAGGCGCGCTCCGATTGGAGGAGCGCGGGCCCGCAGCGAATCCGCCGCGCCGTTGTTGCCGGGCGGGTTGCGGGGGTGAAGCGTCTGGGGCGGTGCCCGGGAGGCAGCGGGGTCGGGTCGTTTTGTCCCATCCCGTCCTGTCCCATCCCGATGTCGTTCCTGTTCAGGAGAGGCCGCCCCGGCCCCTTCGTGAGTATCGCTCGGGGTATCCCCGGGAGTGGGGGCAGCAGCGCAGCGCTGGGCTGTGCGCGGGCGGGACGAGGGGAGGCCCCCCGGGGAAAGCGGCCGGTGCCAGGGATCGCTGAGCGGTTTGACCGAGGTGAAAATCGGGGGGAAAATAAACCCCAGGCAAAGCCAGGAAGGTGTCCGGAGGCTGGTGTGCTCCTTTCCCTCAGTACCAGTCCTGCCTGGCTTCTCCAGAGGTCTGGACCCCGGGCTGGACCCCAGGCTGGATCCCGGGCTGGCTCCGCGCTGGCAGTGCCGCTCCCTCTCTACCGAGGCGATCCTCGAAGCGCACATTCACTGCTCTAAAGTGAACTGATACAAGTTACTGTATTAATTTACTGTTAAAAGAACCCAGCAGACTTTCCTGTAGTTGGTGACGTTAACACATAAGTGGTTCCAGTTAGTGTTACAGTAGCTACTCATAGTTGGCAGACTGCACAGCTGTGAGTGTAGCAAACACCAGGATCTACCTTCTCTTAGAGGAAAACACTATTCTCATTGGAACCACTTATATGTTACCGTTACCAACTACAGGAAAGCACGTTGGCGTTTTCTTAACACTGAATTAATGTAATGAAATTAACGTCGGGAGATTAACGTAATGAGAGCTCAGGGCAGCCGAAGGTTGCAGAGTTGCCAGCAATGTTATCTCCCAACGCACTTGAACTGATTGAACTCTTGTTATTAGAATTAAAGTATCGATCCTCTGTTGTTATCATGCTTTTTACTCTTAGTTCAGCTGTATTTCCTGATACCCTGATTCCCCGTATTCCCTGATCACAGTAAGATATTTCCAGTCACCAGCCTTTAGCAAACAAACCGGTGTGTCCCAGACAGACCTGCAGAGTTCAGGAGCAGTGCATTAAGATGCAGTAAGATAAGGCTGAGTAAAAATGCTGTCTTTGTAATGCACCATTTAGTTATTTGATGTGCCTTCCTGTGAAGACAGAAGTATTTCCCATTTTGCCTCTTCATTCCCCTGTTGGAGTAGTAAATTAAAGAATAACTTGGAGAGGGAGGGGGAATCTCTGTAGAAGAAATAGCAGGAACTTGGCCTGTTTTACTCCATCCAAAGTTGATGGATGTTATTATGGCCTCATTTATTCTGATGCCTAGAGACAGGACAAGAGGCAATGAGCACCAATTCAAACACAGACAATTCAGCTTAAACCTGATAATAAAATACTGTGAGGTGGTTCAACACTGGACCAGGTTGGGGATACACAAGATGTGACTGGGCAGGGTCCCCAGCAACTCCCTCTGGTTGACCCAGCTCTGAGCAGCAACTTGTACTAGACCAGAGCTCCCTTCCAACCTCAACTATTACATGATTCCATTCTTTGTAGGGAACTCTGGTCCCACTTCTTCTGAGCTGGTGTTTAATATTATCCCTTTTAAAAAAATTACTGTGTTTGCTGCTAAAGCATTCATTAGATTTTTTTTTTAATTCAGGTTGAACCCTTGACTGCAAGACTTAATGACAGGGTTATTTGTCCATCTCATACTGCTGTGACTGAGGGTTAGTTCTGACTGACAGATTCTTGAAGAAAGGGACAAATATTGTCACTCTGAAGCAGCATTTGAATATTTTGAAAGAAGTTATTTTCTAGTCCTGTTTTTCTTGTATGTATATACAGGAAAAAATGATGATGTTAAAATTCTGGTTTTGCAGATTGTGCCATATAGTGGGTAGAAAACCTTCATTCATGGTTCTCATGTAAATTACTTTCTAACCTCCATTTGCAGCTGTTCATACATGTAAAAAGTTAAATTGGAACCATTTCAAGTCCTCAGTTTGCATCAATTGCATGTCATTGTTCTTCCTTTTTACATTATTTCGCATTGTCAGTTTTTGTGCGTGTTCAGTTCTGTGGTTTGTTGTTTGTTTTTTTTTTTCATTGTAATCCTTAAAAGTCATTGTCAACTAATTTTATTTTAAATTGTTTAGAAACATATAGCTCATGGCCTGGTCCCTGCTGCCACCATAGCTCCTAAACCTGCAGTTCCCCGCACCCCTCCCCCTCGTAGTCCAAACCCTTCTCCAGAAAGGCCCAGGTATGTTCTGATTTTTTTTTATTTTTTTCCCTTCCTCAAGTACTATAACTTACTAGAAATGCATGATTAAAAGAATCACATGTCCTTGCTGCAGTATTTGTATAAAGCTTTTCACAAAACCAATATATTTTTAAGTGGGTCGCTTCCCCTCTTTTCAAATTTTTCTCCCACTCCTAAGTGTGCTACATACTTAGGGTAATAACCATTAAGAATATGGAACTTGTCTGAGTCAATGAAAGACAAATGGACTGTTTAAAGTTAGAGTAATTTTTAATTTGGCTGCCACAGTAGACCGTAGAGCTGCAGCAGCACTAGTGCTGTGAGTCAGGAAATTTTAGCACACTAGAAAACCGTAAATTAAATGTTATGGATTTTTTTTTTTAAGTCCCATGACAGGGACTTAAAAAACTGGCATAATCCATTGGATTGGATGTAGCAATATAGGCAAGTCACATAGAAAAAACCACAAATCTGTTTTTCTTCTAAGTTGTAGTTTCTTACAGTTTTTAGTCTATATTTTCTCCATGTTTAGTTCAGTTCCAGTTGTTTTCCATGGCCTTTCTATAAGATTCCTACTTAATCCTAGTTCATTTCTTCTTCCTTTTTGACTTCCAGTTGTTTTCTTTCCTTTAGAGTCCTTGCCATTTCTTTGCTTTAATCTTAGTTCCTACTAGTTTTTCCTCTTCATCATATCCTTTCCCATACTCCACAGTGTCCCACAAATAGGCACTTCTGTTTACTTGTCCTGGTTTGCAGTGTGCCAACATTTATTAACAACTTCAGAGTCATCAGTAAAAGGTTCAGGGTAGGGAATAATGGAAACTAGGAGGCAAAATAGCAGGACTTGGAACACTTTTTCTACACAATGCCAGGTAGTATTGTTATGACTAAAGTGAATGCTAAATGTTGTAAATGGTTGATGTGAATTTTAGGAAAGTAACTCAGAATATGTCATGATTTTCATGCATGTGATTTGGGAAAAACAGTAGGTATTGTACTGGAAAGCTGCATTACAATGGCTTGCCCCATTTTGTGCTTTCCTTTGGGAGTTAATAGTTTATAACCAGTCCTGTGGGCATTCAGTGGGATTTATGCTTGTGAACTGTGAACACTTTGCTTTGCTTAAATAGTGAAGACGTTTTGCAAAGGAAGATATGTCAAATGTGGAGAGCACAAGAGGACAGCAGCATTGCTTCCTTGGTTTTTCTCTGTTCTCTTGCAGGTCTGCTCTGGCAGCAGCAATCCTTGCCACAGCACTCACAGGGCGCACTGTTGCTATTCCTCAGCCTCGGCAGAGATCCCTTTCTGAGAGTGATTCCACCTCTTTGGAACAGGAAGGGTTTGAACCATATGCAACAGTGACCCAGCTCAGAATAGGGTACTGTACACTTCTGGTTTACTATCTCAGGTTAGAAATAGAACCTGCCAGTGATACAATTTTACCAAAGAGTTACAGCAAACTCCTGCTTTTTTTCTCACCACATCATAAATTCAGTCTGAAGTGTCTACAATCCTTCTGCCGTTTCTTGTGAAGTCTTCAGAGAGGCAGACTTGGATTGTACAGCAGTCAGAAGTAAAAATCATATATTATTTCTGCCAGGTGTGATTAACTGAGTTAAATGACACATGGCAGATATTACAGTTACATGACAGATATTTCTTTAGGTAGAATTAGCAACCTTCTATCTCTAATGTGGCATTTTCTTTAAGATGGAGAGGACAAGGTAGTTCCAGTATTAATTGTCTGGTTTAGAGCACACACATAGGCTAGATTCCTAGTGCAGACATTCGCCTCTGTCAGCTGTGTGGACTTGTGGTGTACATTGTAAAACTGATGGTTCTACTTTACTATGTGGGTTTTTTTGAAGAGTGAGCAGCAGAGTTGAAAGTGGCATTAAGTTGCTTTTTACCTGCAGGTCCACCTGGAAACCTGATGGTTGTGACAAATCTCCTGTACAGTCCCTGGAAACATCAGGCCACTATGGTGAAGATGAGGACATGGATACCTATGTCTCAGATGCTGATAAAGAGGCAGAGTCCAGCTGTCAGAGTAATGAGAAGAGGGAAGAAAGCTTTAGCACAAATGCTGTTTATGCTGTTCCCTGCAGAAATAAAAAGGTAGGATTTTTAAGTGTGTTAATTACTTTACCATGTTTTAATATATTAATGCACATGTTAAATATTTCTGATGCTTAATGTTTTCTTCTTATTCTTCAGACATTTATTCAGTGTTTATTTCACATGCTTATTTTTGTGATTCATTTACTCTTACATGAGTTAGGTTTGTTGGTTCTCACAGATTCCCTCTCTCTGATTATTGGGAGCCTTTTCTTACTGGGAAAACACTGGTATTTTATATAATTATAATGCATAATTTATTCTTGTAAAATGCCCAATAATTTATGTTGCCATGGTACTTACATAGTAGATGATTTGTTAAGAGCACTTTACTCTTAAATGGTGAAAGCTTAGTTCATGTTTCAGTATTGTGCTAATGAGCACAGACTTATAGAGACAGGGAGATTGGGAATCAAATGAAATAAATTACCTTGAAGATCAGGAGCTTCTTCTGTGTTATAATTTTGGATTGTCTTAAACAGCATGCACAACTTAATACTCCTAAGGCATATTTAAAGTTCAGTCCAAAATGATACAAAAATTTAACAAATGGGAAGAGGTACCTGAGTAGGAGAGAGGCAATAAAATGCCTCTCAAAAAAATGCTTCTTCAAAAAAAACAACACTAGGGAAGTGGAACCATCAGTCTTTCACATTTTGGAGTTGTGGTTTGTATTGTAAGAAACCAAAAAACACCCCTAGGTGAAGAGACAGTAGTAGACTACAGATTTCAGAGAGATATCAAAGCAGAAGGGCTGTTTTAACACTGATACCATGATTAAAATAGGCTTGTCTTGTTTTTTCATAGGAAGAGTTTCTACCATCTCTCACCTCTAACACTGACAAGAAAGAGGTTCCTTCCCAGGAAGCTGAGTCTCAGGTGGTGGTGGATAAATCAACTTTGCAAATAGAAGGTAAATAAACTTACTGTTACTTCAAAATGCCATAAACCATAGGGAAAGTAATTTTTGAATAAAATAAATGTAATACTATGTGATAATGGTATAGCCCTTTTTTAAAAGAGCAATTAAAAATGCTACTATTTACTTAACAATAATTTTAAGTAATTATAGAACATTGAAAAGATGCATAAAGAGGGAAGATTGGTCTATATTCACTGTGGAATGACTTCCTAAATATCCACTATCAGCCAGTGTAAAAAGAGAGGGGGGGAAAAAAAGGTTTTGTGAACTCTGTCTTGTCCAGTACAGTCATTCTCTACTATAAATCCAGTGAATCAGTTCAATTTATGTTCTGGAAATCTGGAGTGTTACTGTGCTCAAAAACTGGAAAAAATTAGGAACTATAGAAACTACCAATGTTAAAAAAAAAAAGCTGCAGATAGAGGAGAACATTTTTAATCAGTCATGTTCCTTGTACGAAAAAAACCCATCAGTAAGAGCTTCTGGGTTTTTTAATAATCAAATGACATGATAGTAGTGTTGCTTGTCCTTTCTACAGAAGTTGAATCATTATTGCTGTCTTTTAAGGTCTAGGCCTTAAAACTGTACATCAGGTCACAGAGGATGTTTCTAAAGAATAGAGAAATTACCCTGATCGTCAGGCTCAGGTTATCACCCTAAGCTCTGAATTGTTAAGCTTCACAAATAACTTTTTTTCAATAAGTAATTTCATTAGATCAGAGACATTTGGTTTGTAACTGGACCTGTTGTTAAGCTGTTTTCTTGTAGCAATACAATATTGTGGAGAAAAAATTAAAACAATACAACAAGACCAATCTACTTGTGTCACAGTTTTATTGCATAATTGTCTCGTCTGTTCTTTTAAAATCAGGAAAATGGGAAATAATTAGTTTCAGAGCTGGAAAATGCAGTTTTTACAGTGGATGGCAGCACTCTGTAGCTATTGAACAGGAAAGAGAAAGCAGAACTGAGTCTGTTTTGAAAAAATATTGTCTTTATAAGTTTTATTGTTTTAGATCCCAGTGTTTTTTCAGTATTATATCAGTGAGATATTTGAGAAGTTTTATAGAGAATAATATCCAAAAAGAATAAGTTCCTTTCATAAAACCATTTGGAAAATGAAGGCATTGAACTGAAAAGAACAGGATATATACACCATTTCTAATCCCTCTTCTACACAGTACGTGCTGCAGGTCTTGGAAGCTGCCAGAACTGCACTTGCTTTGTTCAGAGATGCAATAGGATTCAAGCCCAGTGAAATCAATGAAAATACTTCACTTGTCCTTTAGTCAAATTCTAAAATGATAATAGAAGCCAACAGTGCAGCATCATTTCTTCCCCACTTGCATCTATACAGTGTGAGGGAAAGGAAGGTCTCACAGCAGTGTCC
Organism: Pipra filicauda; assembly: GCF_003945595.2. NCBI lineage: Eukaryota > Metazoa > Chordata > Aves > Passeriformes > Pipridae > Pipra > Pipra filicauda. Next base: position 613,404 of record NW_024104416.1, read on the forward strand.
TAACACCCCATGAAAGGGATAGTGGAAAATTAGTGAGCTAATCTGTGGGTTGGGGAGGACTTTCTTACATTTATTTGCATTGTACATATGTGTGCATACATATCCTTATGAACCCTTATAGTTTACAAATAATTTTTGTAGTTACAAACAGTTTTTATTTCAGTTGACTGAAAGATCTGTTTTTCTTTAGCAGAAGACCAACATCTTGGCTTGAACTTAAAGGTAAGACTTAGATAAAGGTTGATTTATGATGTATTTTGGAAAATAGGGTGTCATAAAGAGCTGTTAGTTTGCAGTCACTTAAAAGAAAATTAATTTATTGCCACTAGGGAATCTTTTTCTTTTAGAGTACAAGAATGGCTAACCATTCCTTTTGAAGAAATACAGCTATATAGGTAAATATACATACAAAAGTTGGATTGTTTTTTTCTTGTCTTCTGTTACTTCTCATGTGAAAGAAAGAAACTGAGAATGGGACACATCACACTACAGCAAGACATGGCTCTTACTGATAATTTTCAAATTCTGAGCCTGATTTCACCACATTTTTCTATAGTTTTCCAACTGGGCCCGTCTGGCTGCTTTCATAAAAGAAAAAGAATACCCAAAAGTTTAGTTTCTCAGTTTTAACTTGCTGGAATATTATTTACAGAAATGGTCAATTTTTCCATGGTTATCATAACTTTTTCCTTCAAGTTCTTGAGCACATATGTTTTCTTTTGAAATTGTTCATAAGTTTTGACTCACTTAGTCATCAATGTCACTCAGTGTCATCACTGTGTTAAATTTCATGGCATCACATCCTTACAAAACCTCACTGCTGTTTTATAGGAACATGGAGAAAGTCTCTATTATCATGTTCACCTCAAGTAAATACATTGGTTAAATGAGCCTGGATTTCTTTCCTGGTGAAAGAACCTTCCAGAAATGTAAAAATAGGTACTTTTATTTTTTTTACAGCAAAGCAAGAACAAAATTCTTCAACTTTAAAGAACATTTTCCATTTTTATTTATTTGCTGATACCCAGTTAGGGACTGGCAGTTCAAGTTCATATCATAATTGATTAGTCTAAAGTCTTATGTTAGTGGGAACAATATCCATCCTGTTTGGTCAAGACGCCTTATGTTTATGGGACTTTTATGTCAGCCATAAAAAAAAATATTTTGAGAAGTATACATTTCTTATAACTAAAAATAATAGTGACAGTTTCAAATGTCCACAAGTGACTGAAGGCAGTGGTAAGTGACAAAATGATGCCAAGATGAGTGAGAAGTTTGTGTATTCTCAGCAGTGAATCCAGCCTTAAATTTTGTTAATATAAGAGAAACTCCTTCTCAAGTTTTGTTTCTTAAGTTCTCCAACAGTGATGCTGTTCAGAGAACTACAGAAAGGGTGACTGTTAAAGCAAATTATCTCATATTTTATTTCTCTACTAGGAGGAAAAACCATTAGCTGAAAATCTGATAAGTGAAAAACCTCCACCATCCCCAGGTACTTTGGATTTTTCTATGCCTTTACTACACCTCTTCACTTAATAATAGGCATTTTTATATAAAAATACATTTTTCTGCTTGTATTTGTGTGTGTGTGAAAGTATTTTCCCTGTACAGGAGATGAGAAAGTGCTGAGTGCTCTGTGATATGTATCAAAACAACAGTCCCAGGCTTTTTGTGTTAGGTGGCTTAGACTTGTTTTTTATTTTCCAATCTGAGTGACTTTTGAAGTCTAAAGTTAAATGATTGTAAAATGATGTAATAAAGTCATGCTGGACCTCTCCAATACCTTAAATTTAATCTACACTGGAGGGTGTCACCATTATTAAGTGTGTCATTGCAGCTGAGCTGGTGAACACACACAAGATCCATGGGCTGCCTTCCTCAGTAACAAGGGATAGCTCTTTATTTGGCTTCAGATAAATCTTATTCTAAGGAGCTGTCCTGTGCTGAGTTACACTGGTGCCTGTGTGCTATTAGGTTATACTGGCAAGGCTAAAATTCATTTTAATAGGTCACCTGTTTATCCCATACAGATGGCAAGGAAAACTTGGAAGTGTGAGCCATTATTACTGATGCAACAATATATCCACGGTTTTGCAGATAATCTAACATTTTACTTTTGTAAGGATTGTTAAGTAACTTCTTTTCAGTAACAGATCATTGAAACTGTGGGAAGAAAGGTAAAGCTTTCATTGTATAGGTGATGAAAATAAGAAGGGATCAAGAAGACTGACTAGTCCATGCAGTGAACATTTTTGTCTCATCTCTCTGGTCACTGATGCTTGGGAGAGAGAGATCTGCTGGCACTTTCTTTCCCAATTAAAGAAGGAATGTTTTCAGTGTCTGAGAGAAAAGGTGGGAGCTTGCAGCCACTCCACAGCTCTCTCCAAACCTACTTTTTTTAATTCTTTCTGATCTTATCTTTTGGGAGCCATGAGCTGATTTATATCTTATAAAGTATCACTCATACATCATGCTGATATTGGAAAAAACTGATTGTAATTTGCTGAAACTCATATTCTGGTCTGAATACCATTTAAATGCCTTGGGCTGTGCCATTGCAGATGTGTCTGTTCGGACAAGGCAAGCATGGGAAAATATGACTAAAGAAAAGTTCAGAGAACTAAAACAAGAGAACTGGTCTCTGAGCAAGGCATACCAGGCTGTGGTGCAGCAGCTGGAGGGAACAAAACAGCAAATGGAAGAACAGCAGTTAAAGCTGAAGAAACTAGAACAAGAAAACAGAAGGCTTAAAGAAGCTGCAGAGGACTCACATAGAGAAGGTGGGAGAAACACACAAGCCATTCTGTAGCTATCTGGTGTGATTTTTCTGATTTCTTACAACCTGTTCCTGTAGTAGTAGCTTTCAAGTCATTGATTTAGGCAAGTATCTGTGCAGAAGTAGTTTCCAAACTTTTGGAAAGTTTTCTACATTTGTAGAAATTTTGTCAAGGAATACTTACATAACCGTGAAAAAAAAAATACTTGGTGGTTGGGTTTTTTATTATAATTTTTCATGGGATTATTCCATAACTGTATTTTGAGATAAGTTCTCTTATGATTCTAGTTTATTGAAATTAATTCTTTTTCATTACAATTAACAAATTGTTGTGAACATTTCATGAGTGTTGATTGAACTTTCTTGTTGGATATTTGTTTTAACAGAGGAGGCAACAGAATTACTTTCTCTCAGACAACAAGCACAAGAACTGGTAGATGAAAATGATGCTTTGAAAATGGTGGTCCATCGTTTAAATGTAGAATTAAGTCGCTATCAAACTAAATTCAGGTCATTGTCCCAAGAAGAGGTGAGAGTCTTGGTTATAAAGGCAGTTTCTACTAAATTGTCCCATTGTTATTTATTTTTTGAGGTTTTTATTTTCTCCGAGTTTATTACAAAGTCTACAAATTGCACAGGCTTTTCCTGAAATTTAAAATAAGCCTTTATCATTAAGTCTAACTTCAAGAAGTCAGTAGTATTCTCCTGTGTTAGTAAGATACTGAACTTCCAGTTTTGTTGACTTTGAGTGTGTATAAGATGTGCAACACATGTAATTAGAAACATAAGCTTTGTTGTGACTGCAGTTGGTGCTTCAAAAAGCAGGAAATAATATCAGTATCTTTTTAAAAATCTGCTCTAGCATGTAAAGCTGAAAAGCTTACCCATGAAAGGACCACCACCACCATGGCTGGTAAGTCAAATAGTATTTTCACTTCTCTGTTAATTCCTTTCTAAGTAAAGCTGTAGAATTTCTTTACTGGAAACAAAACATTCAGGATATTATTTACCTAATTTGCTGAACTATCACAAATTAATAGAATATTATAAATATTCTATATATTCAATATAAATACCTTCTTCACTTACCATTGTCTAGCATATAGTTTGCTTCAAGGTCTCCCAAGTTCTACTGCTTAATTGTTAATCTCCTTAACTGTCAATCTTCTGCTGTTATTATTTTTAAGATGATACTAAAAGAAAGTAGAATGTTTCAGTCATTCTGATGGTAGCCTATGAATTTCTGGCAAGGAGAAGGCAAATAGTCTGTGAGATTCAATGCATTTGTAATAGGTAAAAGAATTTCTCCTTGAAATGCTGATCAGATCTTACATTTCCCTTCCTCATTGTTTTTCAGAACTGTGTTGTACAGGAAAATCCTCCTGCTCTGTCTTTCTAGCCATAATAGCCAGTAATCACGTACTATTTAGTTTTAAAAATGCAGATTTGAGAAAGTAGAAATTTCTTTCCCACTTACTAATGAATCTGGGATAATTTTTTAATTAGTGATAATCACTGTAGTGTTTCAGTTTTGGTTTGTATTCATTTGCAGCCACATTCTGCTGTTAGAGCTGCTTTTTAGTGAAGTGTGTCAATATAGTGTCCAACTGCCCTTTTGTCAGCAAGTCATATACAAAAACTGTTCACAGCTTTTAAAACTAACAATCTATAGCAGGAGAAGTAAAAAATACGGAGGAGATTAGTTTTTGTAATTAATTTCTATTTATTGATTTTTTTTTTTAAATTTTCTTTTAAGTTGGATATGAAGTATTTGTCACCTCTTCTGTTGGCTTATGAAGACAGAATAAGAGAAAAGGAAGATTTTATTCTTGAACATGAGGCAAGTTGCCATTTAAAATACACACTGAAGTGGAAATATATGACTGACATTTTTTGAAGGGATTTGTCAATGCTCTTTTCTGCTTCAAGTTTGAAGTGACTTTGTTTTACTTTTCCATGCATAGTTATTGTGTCTCATCCTTCTTGACTTGCTTGTTTTTGTCAGCCTGTTCAGCTTCAGAAGTGGGCACTACACTGAGAGGTGGAAGATGGGCTCTAAGAACAGAGTAAATCATAAACAGTGGTAGAAAGAATTTACTGCTGTCATCCATAATGGGGATTCAGTGCTCTGTAGAGCTTCTCTTCCACCTGCTTGTGGGTATGAAAGCAGAACTTCCATAGGCTTTAAAAATAGATTTATTTCCTTCAAAAAATTAAGCCATAAAATGAGCAGAAAACACCAAGGATTTTATTACTGTAAATTCTCTGTCTTGTCCTACCATATTCAAATCCATGTCATTCCTTCTAAAAATGTATAGTGTCATCCAGTAATTTCCAGAATTCTGTTTTTTAAATACGTATTTTAAGGATCTACGACTTGCAAAAATGTGGCACAAATCAAATATCAGCATTCTTTTAATCAGCTATTACTAGATTGGTGAAACAATTTAGAAATAAAATATGCACATCTGAATTAGAGATGAGTGAGTTGTGAAATAATATGCTATTAAGTCAGGAATTAGAAACATATATGTTTATAAAGATTTTTTTTGATGTAAAAATTAAAACAAAATACTTACCTCTAAAGAATTTTATGTGAAATCCTTTGTCTTCCAGGAGGATATGAAGAATTTTAAAGCACGAGTTGAAGAGTTGGTGAAGGAGAATGAAGACCTGCATGAGCGATTAAATAAAAATAACTTCATTACCTCTACAGAATGGCAAGTTATATTACTGGAAATTAATTTAAAAGTTACTCATTATTTTGCTTATTGCATGCAAACTTTGAAGATTACAGATTCTAAGGAAAAATTTTTTTCCCTTCAGGCAAATTGTTTTGCTGAAGGGGTAATAGGGTCACGATTGCCTTGATGGAACAGTGCTGATGTGCAATGCCTGGAATCATTTTGGAGCAAAGGTTCAATATGAATGTGCAGTTTTGCACCTGAAGCCCATGTAATTCTGTCCCAGATTTTGAAGGTTACATACTTTTACAGTGTGCCAGTGACATCAGTTTTCTGTTAATATAAAATGGCAACGGAGTGTGGCGTTAGAAGAATTCAATATTCTTGAGAAATGAAACAATGCAAATGTAATGAAGTTAAGTAGTAGAAAATACTTGAGACTTAAGAACAATTTACCTGAGACATTCATCTGTTGGTAGCTGAGATGGAGAAGAGACTGTTTGTACTGGTTCATTGCAAGATGATTGTGAGCTTTTTAAGGCAACAGCTATAAAGAAAAAGAAAGGTAGTACAGTCCTGGGCTATTTTAGAATAAGTCCTCCCAGTAGAGGTTGGGCAGGAACAACACAACTGTATGGAAATCTCTGGAGAGTCCTGGTCACAGGTTTAGGTGCAGAGTATCAAAGCTGAAAGGGTGGAGAGCCTCTTTTATTTGGAGCTTAGGCACATGGGCCTTTCTCACTCCAGAACTAAGGCTGAGGAAGGACAGTATTGCTCTCTGGGAGCAGCAGGAACAGGAGACATGGAGTGTACAAAGAACTTTGTTATGGGACTCAGGGCAGTGTTACTAGAACAATAACTGGGTATTCATTCACCATGAACAAACTTGAAGTGGAAATTGGAAGATAGTTCCTAACCAGAGTAACAGTTTTTGGAACAGCATCCCCTGTGAGTGAACATAAAAATTCTTCCTGCACCCATGGCTCAGGTGGTAGTTGTGGAAGGGCTCAGGTGGCTCAGTGTCTACATGAGGAGCATTTTGACTCCAGCTGTCTCTTCCACTGTGAAGTCTTTCTGCAGATTGACCCAATAGCACAGACTGACTTTCAATGAGCACCTGCTCGAGGCAGAATTACAGGTGATAGTTCTGCATAGATTTTGCTAAGTAGGTTGTTATTAAGGGGTCAAAGTGTTGCACAGGTGCTTTAATAAAATACTGTGGATATTTTATGTGTCCTTGGCTGCTTATATACTGTCCACAAATTGCAAAACACACTTTGGCTAATACTTCTCAACTTTTTTAACTCTTACTAGAACAGCAAATACTTTCTTAAGCTTTTTTTTAACATCAGAAAGACTGGTATTGTTTTTCTTAAAGGCTGAATTAATACAAGTTAAAAAGCAGAGAGTTGAGTTCTCTGCTCAGGAGAGTTCATTTTAAATGCCCATCTTCCTCACAGGCTCATAAAGCTCACTGGCAGTATTTTTCTGGAGGTCAAAGCCAAGTAAATCCAAATGCTATCCAAGATTTTATCACGTTTTGATAACAAATCTGCTTCAGTTACTAGTTATGATGCTGTCTCCAGGATGACCTCCTGAAGTTGGAAATCCCTTCAAACCTTATCCATTCTAGGATGCTACACTCCTAATGCACACATACTGATTTTTCCTTCTTTCTGTAGGGATTTTTTGCTTTTGTTACTCAAAGGTTTTAAACATTATTTAGAATAAATTACATTTTGATGGTTGTGAGTTCCTGTCTCCAGTAAGCTTACCGTAGGTCCTGACACTGCTTCCAATGAGGGTTTTCACTTTGTTCTTTAATGAGGTGCAAACATGATTTTTAACACCGTTGAATGTCAATGGAGACATAAGCTAACATTTGAGTTATATTTTATTTACAAGCTGGTTATCTTTGCAGGCAGCAGCTACAAACTCAGGCCAAGCTGGTCTTGGAAGAAAATGGATTGTTGATGGAGCAGCTCAAAATCCAACAAGCTAAAGCAAAAGACAGTCACAGGCAGCATGTGCAAGAAGGTAAAGTGCTTGAGTTGCCAGTCATTTGAACTACACTAAAGATGGTACTACAGGTTTGGGGTTTTTTTTGTGGGGTTTTTTGTTTATTTTCTATTGTTGTCATTTTTGGGAGGTCTTGCTTTTGTTTGGTTGGGGTTTTTTTGCAACTTTATATGTGCCTAAAAGACATTGCTGAATGTTGGTGACATTAATATGAGATCAAGCTCTGGATGTCAACTGATCCTGAAAAGAATGTCAGTGTCACCTAGTGCCACTAAATAACATTTTGACTTCTTCTGAAAAAGTGGCAAGAACTGTTAATATCAAACCATTCATTTTTGTTATTTAAGAACACTTTAAACTGAATGAGAATTTTTCAGTGTAAAATGACGTTTCAATGATCCTACAGCTCAGAAAAGCAGCAGTCTTGAAGTTTCAGCATTTTACCAAAACAAGTTGCTTGAGACAACAAAAAATAAAATACAAACAGACAAATCCGCTGTTCCATAATGCTATGAACAACTAGGAATTAACATATTAATGGTTTAGTTGGAGTTTCACTAGGTGATTGAATTAGTTCTGTTATACCCAGCTGGGTTTTTTTTTCCCCTCCCTAAAGCTTCAAAGTTGACCAAGCAGATAGTAATCTTAGAAGGGAAGAAACAAAGCCAAGAAGAAGAGATAGCAGAGTACCAGAAGCAATTAGAAGCTTTATGTTCTACTTGTGAAGAGCTGAAAGCCAGAGTGAAGAGCAGAATAGCAGCAGAGGAGCACTTGGCTTTGGTGAATGATTTAAACAGGTATGAATTTATGTGTGGTGCATGGAGAAACAGTTCTGCAAAGCGTGGACATGAACAGAGCTGCACTCTGGAGGTAGGAGGCCAGTGCAAACTTCTGCTGGTAATCCAGGAAGGCAATTACCAAAGTACAAAGAAAGGGAAAGAAGTATTTAAAAAATACTCTCTTGGTTTTTAGGGACATTTAAATTTACCAAAGGATATCCCAGATCTAGAAACATGGGTAGGAGTGTTCCTACCATAGAGTACATACTGCTAATTGTACTGTCTTAAATAGTAGAAGAGGAGGCATTAAAAATATCTTTTTTGTCAAATCTATTTATTTCTATCAATGCTATAAATTAAATGTTTTCAATCTTTCGTTCTCATCTTTGGGAACATGTCTAAAGGATCCTGAAACTCTAAACCAGGAGTTCTGAGTTTCTGCAGTCTTTACAATATAGAAATAACAGGAAACAGCACAACTCCAAAGTGCTGCCATGCACTGCCTGCAGAGTACTGTTTCCCTGAAGGCATTCTGTAAATTTATTTGCTTCCAAGCCTTTGGATAGTGCAAGTTGCTGTTTTGTGTCCTGGGAAGTTCTCAGACTTTGTATTTTGGCATTGCTAGTAACATCTTTGGAAAAAAAAAAAAGGAATACATTTGGCTGCATATTTTTATAATTTAAATGAAGTGCAGTCAGAATGAATTATTTAAATAATTCATGATTTGAGAATGTCATACCTGTCTGATGTCACCACTGAACATTAGGCATTCTCAGTGTATCTTTCATACCTTTAACAGGGTGATCTTCCTGTAATTTAGCTTTTTAGTGAGGAAGGTCTGTCCATGACACCTGTCCTGTGCTGTTGGGTTTTGCAGACGGTTGCAGGAGGAGCAGGAGAAGAAGCGCTGTGAGGTGGAAGATGTGATGGGAAGGGTCACATCACTGAGAGCTGAGAACCAGAAACTGCTCCAGGAGAAAAACAGCTGCCTGGCTGACAACAAGGCCCTGCAAAGTGAAATGGAAGTGACACAGAAGACAAACAGGTCACACCAGAGTCTCATTTTCTTGTACAGAAATACTTGTATTTCTAACAATAACAGCAGAAATATCTGTAAAATTGTCTGGCTTCCCATAGTGAGTGTTTTCTACCTACTGCAGAAAAAACATGTTTCCTAAACATATCTTTGTCACGTCCAAAGCCTTGGCTGTCAAGTTTTGCTGACCTTTGTATGTTTTCATGCTCACTTTTCTGTGACTACATGCACATTGAGAATATTTCTTTACTGTAGTAGTTAGTAGTGTGAGTAACAGTTAGCTATAGCAATGAATCATTCGTGTACTGGAAATAAGGCCTTACACTATTTGCAAACCTTCTCATGCACCCAGTTGGTTCAGAGATGGGGTCACAATACTTTAAAAAATAAAAACAATATTATTGTTGTATTTCTTAAGGATTATGAGCTTGTAGCCATTGCACAAACTGTTCTTTTGAATCATTGTCACTCTTATTCAGACAACATATTGTAAAGAAAAACAGCCCCAAAAGTGGGACATGGTACTTTTGGCACTGCAAATATTGTGAGCCAGTGCATTTTTAGCAGCATGTTTGATTGTTTGAGACTTGTGCATGTTGATTTGCACATGTGATGCAAGTTTTTAATGCCATTATTAATTCCCAATCTGTTCATTTTATAGGCGACTAAAGAAGAAAATACGTGTTTTACAACTGCAGCTGGAGGAAGTGATGGAAAAAGAAGTTGTAGCCCATTATTACCTGACAAACCTTACTGGTCTGGTGGAGAAGATGGCTCAGGAACGTGATCACCTTGTATCTTTGGTAATTACCTTGAAATAATTAATATTAATTGATATTTCCCACCATTATCATCCTACTGGCACAACTTGCTGTTAATCTGAATTATCAAAAAAGAAAACTATAATTTCAGTTTAAGGATTTAGCTATTTGAGTGGACTTTAGCAAATAGGATGGGAACAGCAAAAGATTTTTTTCTAGAAGAGTGACTAAAAGCAACTACCCTTATTTCTGGAGTTAACATAATTCAGCCTTAATTCACATGAGCGTTAGGGATTGCAGTGTTATATATCAAGCTTGTAAGACTTTTTAAAACTTAATTTTAGAGATTGGTGTTGAGCTACATGTATGTAAAAGTAGCTTGCAATCTTAAAATTTTAATACAGGTCTCTTAATCTAAAGGTAAGGTATTATCTTTGAAATGGGTCTATGGACCTTCTCCTGTGGATACACTTGGTGGTATTGCATTTTATTGGTTAGCAGTCATTTGAACAGGCTAATTGAGAGTTTTGGAACAACTTCTCTTTAGTGGAAGTGTCTGGCATGGTTACTGGGCTTTTCATAAGCACATTTTCTTTCCTTTACAAGATCTTGGAAACAATTTCAATTTGACATATTGGTCCTCTGTCTTCAAATTGGTCCTGAAACTGTTTCACAAAACTTTGTCAAAGCTTTTTTGTCTTCTGTTGTTCAAGTTGTACACAAAGGTTGTCATCAGTATTGGGTACAAAAGAGCAGTTCATTCCTAATTCTACAAGAGGGACTATGGTGACCCAACTCAAATCCTTGTCCAGTACAAATTAGGCTTCAGGATTTTACAACTGGGCACAAATGTCTCTTAGGAATTAGGGGTATTGATTCTTAGATCTTGATTTGTGACTTACATTGCCCAAGTCTTGCCTTTTTTTAATGAATCCACTGTGTCTGGGCCAACAGCAGAGAGATATTCAGACTAAATTTTCTACTGAAATAGAAAAAAACTTCAAAATACCCAGTTTACTTTGGTGCCTCATAAAGCTGTATCAAAACAACCCGTTCCTACTTTTAATTGCTGAATCTTAGCAGAAAGTCAGACTGCAGGTTTCTTTTAGCAGGTACTCTGATAAGGTTTTCTAGTGGGAAGACCTAGAAAACAAGCAAACAAACAAAAAGTTAGAGGTAGACCCTAATGATTCTGCAGAATCACTACTGCTTATGACAAAGTTTAAAATGTAGTATCATTCCCCACCTCAAAATTCAGTAATGTCTAGTTTATTTACTCAGTTCAGCTACAGCTGTTAATCCTTGCCTTACTCTTTTTTAATTCATTCATTGAATTAAATCATTGAAATGCATTTCATGCAGATTTCATCCAGAAGAAGAGGGTCAGCAGAATGGTACAGCACTAAAAAATTAGCCTATATTCTTACTTATTGAGGGTTAAAAGAAAATCTGTAGTAATCACATCTCCACAAAAATAAAGGGATAGTCTTAAACTTACTATTTCCAGGAACAGTGATGGCCTAAAACAGCAGCAACAAATTTGTTTAAATCAATTCTGATAGTGGAACAGTGATGATGAACTGTAATCCTGAGTTAGCAGCTGTCAAAACTGTCCTTGTATTGTATTGTATGATTCAGCTGCCTCTCAGTAAATCAAACTATCACTTACTGAGCACGAAGTTCACAGACCCCAGCAGGGCCAGGTAATTTTGACTTCTGGGAAAGGAGATGTGTCTCTGCAGTGATATGGGTAGTTCAAGGTGGTCAGACATTTTTGATTCTAAAAGCTACTTCTCTTTTGAATGCTTTCAGTGGATTTAACAATTGAAGCCTCTTACAGCTTTAAAGTTATTTCACTGTTCATAGCTTATGCATTTTTGTTTGGTTTACTTTTTACATCTGGGAATGTAGTGCCTATGAAACAGTGAAAAATGGGATCCCTACAAACATATACCTGTAGAAAAATACACAGAATAGGTTGAGTTTACAGTATTAGTATCCTTTCAGAATAATACTGTTTCACAGTATTCACAGTCAGTTGAAAAATTATTAAATATCAGCCATTAAAGAATAATTTTCAGGACTTGTTTTCCGTGTTGGTTTTTCAGACTATGGGAGCTCAAAATGGAATTGCTGTGTCTTGCTCAGTGTCAGTGTTTTGTCTGCTCTAACATAATGATTACATTTAGTTATGTATATACTGTGTGGTTGCAGGCCAGATGTTTGGAAAATGAGAAGCAGGGTGTTCTCAATAAAATGATAGAAGGCAGTCTACGCTTAGGGAGACTGGAAGAGAAAGTTAAGGTAAGCAGTGTTTCTAAGCTAAATATTTATTGTGTTTTGGGTTTTCTGGTGAGAAAAGTCAACAGTTAATTTGTGTCAGTGTTTTTATGAAAGACTTATAGATTATCTTAAAATGTTTCTAAAAAGCAAAATAGATCCTCAATATAGGTTTCACCATTGTGTTCATACATTGCATGTCTGCCAGATCACAGCATTTACACCTGGAGAACCTAGGACTAGTTGTAAAAATACTTAAAGATTATTTGTATTTCGGTTTTGCTTTGTACTGTGACCCAAGTCCTACTTTTTTGAGGCTGTACTAATGCTTCAGCTTGAAGTCCATTCCAATTCCAATCAGAAGAATGAAAAAACGTATCTCAAGTGTACAGTTACCATCAGGTGCTTTCATGTGGCCAAAGGGTGGGAGGTTTAGGAACTCAGAGGATGTTCAAACATGCAGCCCAGTTAGAGAATATATTCTAGGTTATCTTTACAACTCTCTAAACAAATGCAAAGCACAGTGTGGAATTGCAGTATAACAGCATTATATAAATTTGAAACACTTATGTTTCAAAAGTTTCACTTCATAAAATATCTAAATACATGAAACACTGCCCTAAAAGAATTGTCTAATTATACTAATACAGCCATAAAATGTTTTTAACACTTTTCACCCTCATTCATGTCTATCTTCCCTACCAAGACAGTGGCTTATATTCTTGTTAAATACACATTTTATGCAATTTAATAGATCTGTATCTAAGGGATAGAGAAGAGGTTTGCATAAGATTAAGAACATTTACTTGTAGCGAATTTTAAGTGCAAAACCAAATTTTAAAAAATCCTTAACCCATCAACTATTAATGGAAATCAGAAAAAAAGTCTGTAAATAAAGTTCTTAAACACAGCTGTTTCAATTTAATAGAAGTAAGACTAATGTACTTGCAAAACCTTTTCATTCTTTATTTTTGTCAGTAAAGCAGAGGGCTTAAACAGTCACACAACACCTACAAATGTCATATTCTCTTCGGTTATTGTATTAAATGAACTTTGCTAAAAGCTGGTATAATTTATTTCTTTGCTGCTTCGGGAAATCACATGTTTGGTAACTGCCCTGTATCTTGAGTTTCAGGATAAACCTTTTCTATTTAGGTGTAATCTGTCTCCAGTGATAACAGTACTTAAAACACAGTCGTTTTCCCGCCAGGGTGACACAGCCATTGATAATGTGAGTGTTAGCTATTTCTTATCTCACAAAAGGTTACTGGGCCTTGGCTTTTAGCCACCTGCAGCTATTTCCTCAAGATACAAGATAAGAAATACAAATTATATGAACCGGAGCATGGAGTCCTCAGGGTATGGGGAGAGAAAAGTTTCCTGCCTACAGCTCTGAGTTACTTCCAAGTGCCTACAGTGTGAATCTATTTTTGGACACAACTACACTTTTTTTCTACTTCTTAGACACAGCCAGGTTTACTTATGTTTCCCTTTTGCTGAGTTTGTTGCCTCGTGTCGCATCAGGAAGCAGCTCATCCCAAACTTACAGGTCAGATGCACCATGTGCATCTCAAAAGATTTTCTGGGGCTTCTTTTACATCACTACAGTTGTTATTTGAGGGGAGGAAAGAAGGAAGGTTATGTGGGACAACCCTTCTCCACTGGAAACACATCAGACACCCTACGGATAGAGGTTGTTCCAAAAGCTGGCAGTTCCATTCCCTTTGGATCACTTCCCTCTGAACTCAGGTCATCTGTGCCTTGCACATAAAACAGATCTGGTCTTCTGGTCCAGAAGACTTTTTCATTAATTCTTTTGAAGAAAGAAAATTAATAAAATCCTGTAGTTTTTCTTTTTCATTGAGAAGTCTCAAATTAAGTCAAGGTCTGGCAGATCTGTTATTAAAGACAAAATCACTGTGAAAATCTTTAAAGCTAAATAGCAGGTTATTGCTAAAATAAGCCCCGAACCCATGTCAATAATACACACAGCTTTATTACATATTTTAAACTGATTTTTTTACACAGCCCTGAAGATAATTGTTAGTGATCTTAATGAAAGTATTTTTAGGTGCCATGGGAGACAGTTGGCAATGTTCTGTAGCACACAATAAAAATGCCATCAGTGTTCCCATTACAGGGCTATTCTGTGAGAATTATAGCACTTCTTATAAGAGCAGTGAGAAGATTTCATTCAGATGGTCCTTTGCTCTCTTTTGGAATGGACAATACCAATTTTACTGTTAAAGGATTGGAGAAAAACAACACATGATTGATAGAAAATAGCTTTATTGCCTCAACAAATGATCAGATCATTACATGTACCATAGCCAGCAGCCTCTGTTTGTACAAATAATGTTTTGTGGGCTCTGCAGTCAGAATTCTCTGCCAGTTTGTAGTTCAGTACTCGAGGTGAAACAGAGCTGTGGTGCCCAGGAGTACACCTTCCCCAAATGACTTAGAAGAGTGTAAATTATGTCCTCTTCAGTACCAGAGCTGCATCCATGATCATTCCTCATCTTGCTTACTCTATACTTGATGCCATGACCTTGGGCCTTTCTAGCTCTAGAGGAAAATATTACGACTTCTAGCTACATGTGTTATCAGCCTCTTCCTGGTGGTGATATCTCCACCAGTCTGTTTACTGCTACCTGCTTCACTTCCAGGAACATTAATAGCTTATCTTGGACAATTCAAAGGATCTGTGTGTGCCAGCAGCCACGTCTGTCAGTGTGCCCAGAACCACCCTGACCTGCACAGGCTGCATTTTCCGTAGATGTTGTTATAATCCATCCAGAGGAGCAGGATCAGAGCTGGGTATCCCTCATATCTGGTTTCAGGCAATAAGAAAATGGTGCATTTTTGCCCTTTGTGCCCCACAGATTTTGCAACCATTCTACACACGGCTTCAGTTGGCAAAGGAGGAGCAGAGCCAAAAGAGGCAGCTAGGGGAGATGAGGAATCATAGAATAGAATCAGCTGGGTTGGAAGGGACCTCTGAGATCATCAAGTCCAATCCTTGATCCAACTCCGCTGCGGTTGCTAGACCATGGCACTGATGCCACATCCAGTCTCATCTTAAACACCTCCAGGGATGGAGAATCCACCCCCTCCCTGGGCAGCCCATTCCAATGGCTGAGCACCCTCTCTGGAAAGAAATTCTTTCTAATGTCCAACCTAAACCTCCCCTGGCACAGCTGAAGACCGAGTCCTCTTGTCTTGCTGATCATTGCCTGGGAAAAGAGACCAACCCCCCCCTGGCTACAACCTCCTGTCAGGGAGCTGTAGAGAGAGATGAGGTCTCCCCTGAGCCTCCTCTTCTCCAGGAGCCAGAGGCTTGAACCATCTCAGGCAGAGTGCAGCTGAAAACACAACACTCACCTTAAACCAGAGCTCTCTGCAGCTGGGAGGTCAATGACCGCGAGATGAAAAACGGGTTTCACCAACATTACTGGCTGCTTTATCAGCCTTTGCTGTGATAAGAAGGTCTCTCTAGTTCTCTGAAATTATTAATTATGGGCACCTACCCTGGAGAGAGCATTTCAGGGCCCTCTTGGACCTGAGTAAAGCTGGAGAATTTCTTGGCAGAGGGGAAAGTTCTGCTGTTTCCCTGTGCTCTGCACTTCCTCTGCTGGCTCTGAGCAACCTGCTGCTCAGAAGGAACTTGTTTTCCTTTAGCCTCCCACGGCATTACAGTGCAAGCACCTGACTCTGCATTTTGGACTCTTCTCTGGGAATCTAAAAAGTTGAATGATGTGACTGGTTGACTTGCAGGCTTCTAATTCTTTTCTTGGATCTGACAGGGAAAAGCTAGGGAAAACCCCCTGTGTAAGTCATTCTTAAATATTGAATTACTAATGTTCTAGGTAAATATTATTATTTATTATTGTCCTATAAGCTCTAGAAAAATAAACTCCACGAAGGCACATTTTACAAGAGCTAAAAAAGGAAACAGTTTGTGGAGGGGATTATACAGCCTTATATACAGCATATACCTAAAAAGGCCAATTTTTTTTTAATTCTTCTAAAAGACAGACTCAGTCTTTCTGCTCTGATTCAGATGAAGATAAAACCTTAGTGATTAGCACCTTAGGTAAAACTTTGTAGTAGCAAGACAAAAATAGCAGTATATTCAAAGCTTCACTATTAAATAGTTTACAGTTTTACTAAAGGAGGTGCTTCCATCCCAAAACTCTGTCCTATAGCCTGTAGGAAATGTCACATTCTGCTTGTAATCATGAGAAAAATAGCTAATATTGGATTTGCTTTTTGTCAAGAGCAGCAGCAGCTAGACATTGGTAACAGTACACAAGCCACAGTTTTTCAGTTCCTCATGCAATTTAATGGGGATGTAATTTCAGAAAGCAAAATAATTCTGTATAAAAATTATTTCTTATTTTTGAGATGGGACCAATAAATTTGGTTATTATAGCCATTAAGCAAAAAATCACTTGTGCCTCACTGAACAGAAGGACTATTATGAGAAGCAGCAAGCTAGTTTAAAACACAAAGCTATTCTTTTCCTTCCTCTTAGTATTCATATTGAACAACTAACAAAACATAAGCACTTTTTCTTGGTATGTACTGCTAAATATGACTGTTGGACAAGTGCTAAGCAACAGGTGCTGTAATGTGTAGCTTTGCATCTTGGAAAATAAACCCTTTTTTGCACCTAATTCTGTTCACTCCTAAGACAAACATACAGCATGGTATTCACTGTACACACCAGTTTTATATACAGAACAAAATGAAGTTTAGTACCTTTGAATTAACAAACAGGTTAAAAAAAATCCATAATGCAACCCACCTGACAGATTTAAGCAGGGCAGGACTGATGGAAAATCAGTGTCTCCAGCTCTTTCTTTTGCTGGTAGTGACTTGTCCTTATTTCTCCCACAATCCCATTTCCCCTATTATCTTTACCCCTTACAGGTGTATAAAAAGAAAGCGGCTGGGAAGCTTGGAGATATCAATCTGAAGATGACTGAGCAGGAGAAGGAATTTGCTGGGAAGACTGCTTGGTATGAGCAGGAAATGAAGCACCTCCAGCGTCTGCTGCAAGACAAGCAGGAAACCCTGGATGAAGTGCTGGAGCAGAAGAGGTGAGTGAGGCATAGGGGGGAACTGCTGTTCTTAAGACTTCTTCTTCTTAAGAGTATCAACCTGAGCCCAATCTTTGATGATTTGAGGGGGTTCTATAAATCAAGATATGTGTTAGTTTATAAATAAACTAAAGTCTTCTGCTAAAGGCTGAACACTTGCCCGTCCACACTCCTCACCAGTTTTCAGAATAGTAGGAAATGAAAGGAATCTCATGATTACACATAAGATTTTTGTTTCCTTTTGCATCTGTCTTGCTGAGTAATCCTCAGAGTCATCATTCTCACGTACCTTCCCTTAAATAAGCTACGCTGCATGTTTGAGATATAAAAGCTGATGATGCGGTCTTGAGTAAAAAAACAGGGTCATAAATACTTCCAGTCTTATTTCACAGGACACTTACTATTATGAGTTTACTAGGTCAGAGTTTATTGCCTAAGTGTTCTGCAGAGAAACAGTCCTTGGAGATAGTTACAGCTGCTGTGCTTTGGCTGGAAAAGGCGGGTGTGAAAGTGCCGTAGACTGTCCTCGGGAGAGGGTCAACAGCAAAAAACCTCTGCAGCTGTGCACAGGCAAGGGAGAGGAGCTGTCTTACCTGGGGGGTGACATATAACATTGTAACCATGATAAAAATTGTTGATCTTTGTTAGAAGGAATATTTAAATAAACTCTCACAGGAGAGATGAAAATTAGTTCTTGAGTCGGCAGCCCAAATATAAGATTAAGGCTGAATTAATTTAGTTCAGTAAGGGCAGAAAGCTCTGTCTTTTGTAAAGAAGAATCTGCCTTCAGAACCTGCTTCTGTTAACTTTTTCATCCTCAAACATCAATCAGTACAGCATTGGCATTTTGTTTACTCTCAACAAGGTATAGAGCCTTATTTTTTGGCTAGGTTGGAGTTGAATGGAATTTTTATTTTTACGTATTTAAGTAATAACAGCCTACATTAATAACAACAAACTTAATGCTTTTTGCCTGAAGACATCTGGAAACAGCACATGTACCTAAACTGAGCATGTATCTAGTTTTAAATGCCAAGTGGCAAAGACTTGTGTTTGAAGCGGTGAACCGGCTGTATGGGCAGGGAAATATTAGTGTCAAGAAAAAAGCCCAGACCATCAGCAGCTGTAGTAACCAAACTGCTCTGTAATCCAAGTTTGTAAGGGAAGGGAGGCTGTGACTAATAAGAATGAAGACACCCCCTCCCTAGCCCATTCTGCTGGATGCATTTTTAGGTTTTGGTGGGGTCCGAATTTTTGAACGAAAACCATGCAGAGACAAAACCTGCACTTGGGATGCAGCTGTTTCTCCTCAGCTCACCTGAAAACCAGCTGAACTATGAAGCAGGATATTGAGCCACACTGAGAAGCCTCACCTGTGACTGTGGAGTGCTGTGTGTGCTTCCTGGACAACAATATGCTGTGACTGCTCACTCCAGAGCAAAGTCAGCAAGTGCTCTCTGGCTCTGCATCTCTCAGATCTGTTTAAAAACTAATCCTCCAAGAAGAGTTCAGATACACCACTATCTCTAAAGGCATCTGTTTTCCTTGCTACTCAAGTAATTTGAACCATGTGGACACTTTTAAAACCAGTTTTTTTGAACTAATGTTTTTTCTAAAATCACTTGAACTGAAGATGAGCACCCTGTTGGTCAGGCATGCTGACAGCATTAAACTACAATTCAGAACTTGCTGATCTTTAGTTTCATCATCTTCAAAAAAGTCTTGGTTTTAGAGATTAGAGGATGAACTAAAGCTTGGGTAGTGTTCTGCACTACAGTAACAGTAAACCAGATTAAGCTCTTGTGTATTAATTGTTGACCATGAGGGTGCTGTGCACAGTGCCTGCAGACTCCAGTTGGAGACCAGGGGCAACAGGGAACAGGAGCTTGACCTATCAAGATATAAAAGTTCATTTGAAAACATTCCAAAATCACAATACAGAGAGCCAGGGTCAACCAATGGGTGACACTGAGGCCTGCTAGTTGGGGGAGTAAATTCAGTCTTTGTGCCTCACATCTTCCCCAGATGTAGGCTGAGGGGAATGATAATTGCCTTTGTAAAGCATTTTGAAGCATATTCCAAGCACTCTCATCCTGTCTCAAGGAGAAATATACTTGTGAGAGCAAAGTCATCTACAGTTTTGGTGTTTTAAAAATGAGAGATTGCTTCTCAATAGCTTTTTAGCAACTTGGCAGAAATGGAAAGGTCCAACTAATTAACTGTGGCCTCTCACATTCTTGGGCAGAGTCTTAGACTACTTTTAGCACCTGTACTGCTTTCACCTGCTGCCTTTTGCTTTAATTCCATTTTCAATGGTTACTGATCTCCTCCACCACCAAAAGTTCACTCCAAGCAATATATGCAAGAATAATCTAAAGCCCTTCTCTACGAGGTTTTTTTTTCTTCTTCCATCTGTATATCAAGTCATAAGGTGAAACACAAAGTGGGCAGGGACTATGGCTGGGCCACTTTTCACCACTTCATTCTCAGGGTGATCAGTCACAAAGGGCTCTCAACACATTTATGTTGTGCATTGATTTGTTTCTCATGTTTAGAGCCTGGTATTGGGGAGAATTTGTGTAGAAGGGTAGCTCTGTCCAGTGCTTCAGGTAGTGCCCTGAAGGGGCTGTATTAGTCTGTATAGCATTCAAATTTGTGTGCTCATTTTCCATGCAACAGCTTTGCTTTCCACCTCAATTATCTTGATATCCTTATTTTTTTTGTACTTTGATACATACTAGAAATAAGTCAGAGGAAACCCAAGAGCTTAACCTTGATCTAACATAACTTACTAAAATAAAAAGCCTGTGCTGGAATACACTGTATTATTAAATCATGTTGACTTCCATGCTTAAAAAATAACCTATTCTTGAGAAAGATGCTAAACAATTCATTCATTTATGCTTGGGCATCAGAGAAATGAATCTGTGAGGTTGTAATGCTTTAAGGACTGTCCTCTAGCTTTGTCTCCCCTCCTAGTTTACCCCACCTTTGTTTGGCTGCCACGAAGAGGCATTAGCTGAGACTTGATCCAAGTTGTTACATGGGTCCAAGTGTTTATTTTTTGGTCATATCCTCTCTAGCATTACATTTAGTGGGCTTTTTCAAAAGCAAAATAGGCATGAATTTTAATCAGGTAATTTCAAGCACTTAAATACAGGCCATTTCTAATTTGCTTATCCACATACTGTAATTCTCTTCTGCTGAAACGTTGTTAAAATTAGGATTTCTCTTTGTTTTTTTCCCCTAGGAAGACAGAAGGGGAACTTGAAATCATTTGGGAAGCCACAACCAAAGAAAACAGGAGAATGAGAGAACTCCTACATAAATCCCTGAGGAAGAACACCACGTGGAATGCTGGCACAGCTCATGAGCCACACTTTGATGAAAGCTCTCAGAAGGACCTAGTTTACAGAGATGATTTTAGCTATTGTGATGTGAAGACTTCATCCCCTACTAAGAATGAATTTCAAGAGGAGTCTCAGTGATAAGGATCTGCATCTCATCCAAAAAAGAGAACTCAGTGCCTGAATTTGACTTTCTCAGCGACACAAGATATGATGGAACATTTCCCCCCTTCAAAATGACTGGATTTTTAAGGTCATACCAACGACAACAGCATATTCTCCAGCTGTGCCATCAACAGGGTAAATCTAGCCTGAAATATTACTTTAATACATGAAGAAAAGGCTATTCCTTGTTAAGACAAAATGTGATGCAGCTTTAAGTTAACATGAAAAGACAAGTAACCAGTTAACAGGATAAAATTTGACTGTGGAGCAGCCAGGACTGAAGCATCCTCCTGATAACTGGTGGTGCCTGAATGCACAACTGTCCACTCCACAGGTTTACAGGAGCCCAGGTGTTGGGAAGCTCCTGCTGGACTTTTGCCAAGGGGATGAGTTGCCAGCACAGGGTGCAGTTCTCCAGATTGTCTTGTTCATTCTACTTCAAAAGCCACCTTTTTTCCAGAGCATTCTCTGCAGCAGTGACAGCCTTTAGATTATTGATGCCTATTTGTCTGAGCTTTCATAAATGCTGATTTTTCACAATTTTGCACATCAGCTTTGTAGTACTATCTATTAGTATGAAATAACTTTATTTTGGATTTACTTATAACTTGCTGGATCAGCTTTTTGCTTTTGCTTCATTTTCATGACAAAACCTAAATGGTACCAGGAAACTGTAGCAGTACAAAAAACCTATAACTCTCATAGTTGTGTAATATTAAAAATAATGAAGAATTTCATTGGCTTTGACCAAAGTTAAGGAAAAGAGCAGAAAACCAAGTTAAATGCCAAAAGGAATACATACTGTTTGTGTCCAGAAAGGTTCCTGTGGTATTTTCCTTCAGGATAAGGCCATGACTCAGCAGAATAGCATTATTCAGGTCAGGGTGGAGAGAGCACCTTCTCTCATATCTATCTCTCATATCTATCTCTCATATCTATCTCTCATATCTATCTCTCATATCTATCTCTCAATCTCTCATATCTATCTCTCATATCTATCTCTCATATCTATCCCACCTTGATGGGATGGGTGGATGTAGGGCTTTTAAAGCCCTGTTTCTTTGACAGGAATAAAACAAGTGCAACAACCTTACTGGCTCATCAAGAGAGAACTTCAGCACCCAAGGTCACTCAGGCACTATCAGAACCACAATCTCACAGCACCACTATCTCAAGGTCTCCATGCAGAGACTTAACAAGAACTCCATCTTCAAATCCTTTCATTCCCCTGGCTTTTTCAACTTGACTGTTTTAGGACTCTGTGCCTCCAAAGAGCACCCAGAAACTATTTTTAAACATGGCCTTAAATCCCTTTGTTAATATGTGAAGTTGTCAGGGGAATGGTCTGTTGCTAAACTAGTTCTGTCTCCTGTCTTCCTTGAATTTTTTAAAAAGTGATTTGAAATGTCAGGTGTGAAATACCTCTTCAGACAAGTCAGACACAGGCAACACAAACAGGGCCAATACACTCCCCTGCTTTCCACACAAGCTCCAATCTGCAGGTGTCCTTACAGGGACCCTGAAAGAGCATCCAGCATGGCTGTACCCACAGTTTGTCATGTTTTTGAAGGCAGATTTTGAAAATGAAGCCTCTCATACCATGTTTTTTAATATAAGCATCTCTGAGTATGAAAATACAAATTCCGAACTGCACATATAGATTATTTACATATTCTCATGGTTTTAATTGCCCTTTTGAATATGTCTCAAGAGCTTGTAAAAATAAGCAGCTTCATGAGGAAAAACTATCATACTGGTAATTCCTCAGAACTAGAAGCAAGACTTTCAAAACCCATTCAAGTGTGAACATGTTGGAATTTTGCTTGGTTGCTAAACAGGTATTGAAGAGAACTCTACCTTAAACCCCCAGAACATAAGGAGATTTTTAAATCATAGCTTTGCCTTGTTTCATAGATACTACACTAAATTTAGATGCTACACTAAAGAAATTATGTGACTGTTTTATTCTACTACAAAAACTCTACCCATGCCAGATTATCATTTTCTGTTACCCAACATCAGCAACTTGCTGTTTTCCCTTGACTACCCATGACAGAGCATCCTGATTCCCATATGTTCCACCTGCCTTCCAATTACAGCATCTTCCAGTCTTTATACTGAGCCCATGAAATAGTTCCTGCTTCTTTTCACAAGGCAACATAAAAACATGCAGCGTTCTTCCATTCCTACCAAGAAACTGAGAAAACAGTTCAGGATTTCTGGATGTCACGTTGAGGTTTCGTTGCTGAATGGACAGAGCATGTTCTGTCCATGATAACTGACCATAATTTTCCCTAGAAAAACATTTGGATTAAATGATTAAATAATGTGATTATATATTCAAAAAATAAGCATTGCTACCACCTTTCCAAAAGCAAAACCACAGGAGAGTCTGCAGTAAAGCTCAGTACTTCAGTGCATTTGCCAACTACTGCTAAAATATATCAGCATTACTTCTTACTCCACTGGCAGAGCAGAGCATCGCATTTTCTGTGCTTCAGTTGCTGTGTAAATATGAGGGAGAGTCAGATACTCAGCAGTCAAATTAAGGTGTGTTCTAATGTCCTGTGAACTGGCAGGGAATTGGGGCATCCTTATCATTTCCAGTTTCCAGGTAACTTCCCCCTGTCCATTAACAAGTCATTTAAACCCAGCTGTTTTCTTTCTCCCTACCTCTTTAATTTCAAGCCAGAAAGGTGCTGTTCTCTTCCAGGCCAGAAAATTGCCTTTCAGCAGCTCAGAAGAGAGAACCTCCTAAGACTTCTTCACCCTGAGAAATTCATCCTGGCACATTATATTACATCAGGAGTTCTAAGGGCTTTTCTCCTGGGACTACAAATCCTTGGTTGGCCAGGCCTAACTCTTCCATTTTAGGAGAGCTCCAAGCACTCATCCTACTCCACAAATTTAATGTAAATTGGTGTGGTAAAAATTCCACAGTGTTAACCTGCTTTGAATTTAGAAAAGCAGATGCACTTTGAAGGCTTCTTTACCTTTAAAAATATGGTTTCTCAGTGAGTGAGCTCTCCAGATTTTTTTTTTAGCCCTGAATATTTTTTTCCTGTACTAGATTTATTTCAACATACCTATACAAGCACATGTTCAGATATATAACAAAGAGAGAGAGAGATTTTAGCAATTAAAATTGTTTTATACCTCAAATGTCTGGATTTGGTAAAAATAAAATGAAGCTTCAAAAGTAGCACAGAACATCACAACCTCTTGAGTATTCACTGCTTCCTTCCTCAGCTGGAGGTGGGCAGATGCTCTTCCAAAGCCAGTGTTATCTGGAAATCCCTCCTTAGTGAAAGGCCAGTGGAATGCAACCTGAGTTTTGGACTCAAAAAGGAGATCATAGCCAGGCCTGGTTCTTCAAAGGGAAAAAGGTGAGGAGCTGGCTGTGCATGAGAGGAATCGCTGACTCTGATCAGGCTTTGAAACGCTGGGAAAAACTGAAATCTTTGGAGAAAACCAGCGTGACATACTCAAGCTAATTTTCTTCAGAGGCCATTTAAATTCCTTCAGAACATCCTTAAGACTCCTTGATTTTTTGTGACCTTTTGGATAGAAAACCATACCCAGCCTTTAGAAGTTTATCAAGAGTCTCTGAACAGCTGTGCTTAAAAAATACATGAGACAAACAAAAATCTGTCTTTAGACTAAAGACTGTGCAGGTCTAGTACAAAACCTTTAGCAAACCTGAAAAGCTTTTCAAAAGCTTATTTGTCACAGAGACAAAAGCAAATACACTGTAACCAAGAACTGACTAGGGAAAAAATAAGGCTATTTAGATCCCATCTACTCTGTGGGCATTAGGAACTACAGTCATCTAATATTTTCTGTTGACTCCCACAAGATGCAAAAATCTTGCAAGCCAGTGGCATCACCACAGCTGTTAAAAAAGACTGTTTTCTTAAATTCCACTTGCAGCATTCCTGCAATTACTCGGACAAAAAAATTGCTTTTAAGGATGACAGGAGTGAGATCACATCTTAGGGCACATCTGTGAACGGTGGGATTCAAAGAAGAGCAAATGCAAGGGAACAGCCTGGTGCTCTGGTGAAGTAACCTGTGAGCAGCGAGGTTAGAATGGAAAGTATCCCCTCTGAGATACTGCTAAGCTGCAATTAAAAGCTGCTCGTTAGGATGATCCTCATTTGCTTTAGTATTGGTCAAAGCAGAATGTGCTTTAAAGCAATAAATACCAACCCTGACAAATATTAACCTTTATTATTAGTGGCTAGTGATAATAAAAGGTTTATTTATACACTGTGCCGTTGCCATTTCCTGAATTAAAGTTGAAAATTACTTTTTACGATTTAATTGGTAAATAGCATTTGAAAAGGTTCAAACTGCACTGTTTAAATAGGAGCAGCCTGCACAGTGTTTGCCTCTCTGGTCCCTTGGAATTTGAACTCCTTATCACTTCATCTGTGTGAGATCCTTATCTCTCCATCCCTATTTGAGAGGGAAGGAGTCTTTTCCCACGGCTGTAAAATGCCATTTCTCTTGTCCTTGAAGAAAATAACATTGGAATCCTTGAAGTCAATGTTTATTTTTTCCTTCAGTGGCTGAGGAAAAGAAGGATTGCTGGTAGAATTGCAACTCCTTTAATAAGTTTACCAAGGCATTCCAAAAAGATTAACCCTTAAAATTAACCATAAATGAAAATGCTTTCCTATTTTATAAGGAAACACAGACTAGTTAAGGTCAAGTCACTGCAGAGACTTTGGTCACCTCCTGAACAGGTGGGAACTCTCCAGATCCACATTCCAGGTTAACTAAAGAAGCCAACTGCTTAGGCAAAAACTCAAACACCATATTTTCAATGTTACCCCTATTGTCTCTGAAGATACAAAGTGGAATAAAGATCTGATGCAGAAAGAAAAGGCAAGCAAAACATCTGCACAAAAAACCAAAAGATCGTTACACCAAATAAAAAAAAAAAATCCTAAGCAAAACTTTACTTAACACAGCATTAAAGATGACATATTCCATTATCTTTTCATCAAAATTACATATGTGTTTTTTCCTCTTTTTGTTGGTCTGGAAATTCCAGGGTAGAGTTAATGTGATGCTTCATTTTGAGGTCAAAGTCAGCCCCATAATATGACACCCCCCCTTCTTTTTTTCTTTTTTGACATTAACTGTTTCAATAGTCTCTGTGTGGCATTTCAGGAATGATAAAAAGATTATAAATCTTCATTTCAAAATTATCAACTGTAGAGAACACAGAAGCACATGACATAATATCCAACCCCAAACGAGGGAGCTGAAGTCGAAGGATATGAAAACATTATCTTATTTAACCCTATGTCAGAATTGCAATGAAAAATATTGTCAAAGTTCTTGTAAAAGATGCAAAAAAAGAAATAAATACTTGCCTTTTCATATGCTTGTACTAAGACTATAATTTTAACATATTTTATTACCTTTACCTGCAGGGGGAAAAAAAAGAACTTTTATCTGACCATTTTTCGTGTGGTAATTTTTCAACAAGAAGTTATTTAAGATGGAAGAGCTTCTCTTGTAGCTTAACCCTATTCTTGTGAGAATTAAACAAAAAAAACCCCAAAGACAAGAAAAACACAGTGACTAAAAAATACATCTCTGGGGTTTTTTTCAGTCCTGGCTTTACTTTGCAGCCTCAGCCTTGGAGAAAGACATTCCCAGTGCAGTCTGACTCAGCCACCCCAAAACACAGCAAATATAAACAAGTGTTTCACATGTTCTCAGAGTCCATTTTTAGTCACAGATTTACATCATCACTGCAGAGGGAATTCCTGGTGATCAAGCCTGTGTGCTTAAACAGGCTAAACAACAACAAAAAAGTGAGCAAAACAACCGTCAAACCGTGCTCGGGATAGTTTTGTTTGGTCTCGTTTCCAGCCCTGTACTATAACAAATGTTAACATCAGCGATCAATACCACAACATCCCTTAGCTTTTAACACTTGATGTTAATTGAAAAAAGTCAGCTGCGGTTCGAGGGGGTGGATCAGGACTTAGTGATTTGAATGTCATACAGCAAAGGAGCTGTCTGTACAACTACGTTGCTAAAAACAAATGATTAACACAATTAAGGGGTGGTTTTGCAAATATTTTAGGGATGATTAGCTCGAAGAAGTTACCTTATTCCAGAATGCAGGATAACAGCACTTTTTTTTCTGGATATACAACTGTATAGAAATAGAGAATGGCATTTTTCACTAAAGTAAGGCTTTAAAATATTTACAAAAACGGAAAATAATTGTAACTGCAAGCAAAGGGAACACAAGGTGCCCACTCAGCTGCCTCAGGTTAATGAAAAACATTTCTGCTCACACTTCTCTACTGTCTCAAGATAAAAACGTCATCTATTTTTATAGGATGCAACCAACATCTGGACAGATGGTTTTAATACACCCATAAAAGGACAATTACTTCAAGGTCGCCTTTCCAAAGGATTTCTAAATTAGCAACTGCTTGGTATAAGGATTATCAAAATAGACCCTCCAAATGTTCACTCTCACTCTGTGACACAGCAGGCACTGGATAAACATTCTCACAAACGGAACAAAAGATGGTTTTTCTTTTTTTCAAAGATAAACTGTGGGTTTACCTGGGGTTCCTATCTCAAAGCTTTTTGTCCGAGAATGGGTTTAATGATTGTCTTTTACAACCTTTGTACTTAATCTGCTGCTGCTTCTGCAGATTCTGGTTTCAGACTCGGACGTGCCTTGCTGTGTAACTGCCTGGGAAATCTGATGGGAGAAACATCCTAAGACAAAGATTCCTGGACCCGAGTAACACCAAACAAATATAAATAAATAAGGTAAGCAAACCCAAGAATTGCTAAAGGTGATCATTGAAACATGACTTTAAAGAGGGAATTTGGGCACAAAGCTGTAAAGTTCAGTGACCCAAGCCCTGCATTCCTCATGTGGGCAATTTTCTATCATAGGTTTAGTCTTAAAGTTAGATTTATTATTATTTTTTTTAAATCTTTGATTCAAAACATAAACTCGATGTCTTTATAGCCCAATTTTTTCTGAGGACCAACAATAATGAGATAGGTGTTCTGTCAATTTAAAATGCTACAGTTTTTGTAGCCAATAACTACTTTATTTCCAAAAACACTCCAGCTTAAGTTGCCTAATTTTTTTTGAATTACTGTCTGTATAACTGCTAAATGATCTTCAACATTCAGATTCTAGCAAATATAGTTTTAATGTCTTAGAAGAGACTTTTGACTGAATCCACTTTGGAGACTCAGGACCTGACCTGATGCATTTCCTTCACTATCTCAGGCTGTATTTTAGACAAACACAAGGACAAACAAGCAAAATCCTCAGCGGAAAAAAAAATCACAAATTTAAATTTGAAAACGTTCGTTCTAACAAACATTACATTCTAATTCTATACAGGACAAATTCTAATTCTATACAGGACAAAACACTGAGTGCAAAGAGCTGCTAATTAGACAATTACAGCAGCCCACACTTGGGTTAGCAGATCCTTGCACCTCCAAGGAACCGAGACAAGGCCTAATTTAATGAAGATCAGAAAGAAGGTCTCCTAGATAAGAAGCAGACCAGCTTTTGGGAGAAAGATAAAATCTGACTGGACCGCTGGAGGAATTCCAAGGAAGGACTGGCTATAAAAGCAAGATCATTCCAGTGAGGATCATTCCTGGAAACTGGATGTAACCTGACACAGACATTCCCTGCCAGGTGAGTATGAGGAAAATCCTCACTGGATTCCATCGTTGGATGGAAGGCCTTTTGCCTCTGAGAGTGTGCCTTTTTTTTTTTTTTTTAATTTTCTGGCAATATTTTACCTCCAGTATTTTGGACCCACATGTATCAGCAAAACTCAAGCAAACAATGTGCTAGAGTTGAGAATTTTGGTTTTATTTCCTTAGAGATTTCAACAAGAAAAACCAAATGGGTGAGGAAGGCTTGAGGAAAAGAAAAGGAGAGGACAAAGGAAGAGGGGACAAACAATCCATTCAGAGTCATGAACCCCAAAGGACGAACCTACAAAAACAGGCAAAACTTTTTCTTTTCCCTCTTTGGTCCGTGTGTGAGGGGCTGGCAGAGGGAGGCAGAAGTGGGTACTTGTGCACAAAAACCACAACTATGTCCCAGTTTAGCAACGATGTGCTAATATCTCAACTGGTTGGTTTACATTTCCAGAAACTGCTAATTACCGTAGTTAAAAAGCCGTGATATAAACCAATAGAAAACTAACAATATGTTTTTAAGTCTTTGAAGTTATCAGATAGAATAACAATTCGAAGCTGGTCAATTGAGGCACTTCATAAACTTTTCTTTTTTATTTTTTCCCCCATGTAGTTCTCAGGGGTTGCAGTGGGTTGTTCAGCTCATTGTTTCTGAACGTTTCTTGGTGTATACTAAGAAACATTCAGAAATAGGCACTGGTACTCAAAGACAAGTGAAAATCTGTCTCCTCCAAAAAATTAGAGATGCTTTAGACAACAGTTGTGTCACTTGCTCTCAGGAGGGGGTGGAATTCCTCTTTAAATTTAAGTAACGTGCAAAAAGAGTCTTTATGTGGTTTTAGTTTGATGCCAAGACTGGAAAAAATACTGATGTTATTAGAGTAGCCATAATATCAGGAAAAAATAAGTAGCCTGTGGCACTTGTTTTAGCAGAACATGCCTCAGGTTTCAGTGGTTTCATGTAACATGAAACAAAATCAGAACATGGTCTTATCACCACCTATCAGTATGGAGATAACTCCTGTGCACAGATACCTAAAGCAAGGAGAGGAGAACAACTGCTAAGCGACAAAAAAGGGACTCCATCCATAAAAGACAATTTCTGAAGCTTAGAAAACAGAATTCATCAAGTGCTCATAAAAGAATTTCAGTGTTTAATCAGAGCGGAAAGGGGAAGTTCACCTGTACAAGGTTTGATTTGAGACCCAATGCAAAGGACAGTTTAATAAAGGAAATACACAGGCAGGCAAAATACAAAGAGGTGTTCTTTTGAAAACAGCAGGGGTAGGCCACATGGGCATCTTGGAAAGAAGAGTGAAACTTCACAAAATAGTTTAATAAATTTCTTTCTCGAACTTACATGGTAAAAACTGATAAAAATAAGTCAGTAATGACAATTACTGTAGTTCTCTGCTACTGAACTAGAAATGACTTACAGAAAATGTCTCCTTTCATTTCCAGGTGGGCCTCATCAGCGGGATCTGTATGATTGTCGGGACAATTATCGGGTCGGGTATCTTTGTTTCTCCCAAATCAGTACTTGCCAATGTTGAAGCTGTGGGTCCTTGTTTGACCGTCTGGGCAGCCTGTGGAGTTCTGGCAACATTAGGTAAAGGAGTCAACAAAGAATCTGAATCTTTGCCTAAATCTTTATGTCTACTGCTTCTGCAGACTACTGTCATTTCACAAATTAGCTAAAATCAATGAAATACTGATGTATATATGCATAGCAGCACTGGGCCATAAATTTAAAATGTGCTGTTTATAAAAGATAAATTAAGTTTTTAAAATTGCAAATCGCACTCTCAATTTATTTTGAAATCAACTTTTAATTTTGCTGGCTTCATCCACTGACTGTAATAAAGAGAATACTCTTCTACTTAAATCACTGTCAGAATGTGACATTTCCTGGCAGTCACCTGGGTGCTTCTGCTGGTTTTCTACTTGTGTAATTCTAATTCTATTATCTGGAAATTTAGACTAAGCACCTCCAAATATTTCAAGAAGTAAAACATTGAGCAATGTATCAGGGGACACAGCATAGAAAAAAACCTTAATGCAGGATGCCAGATACAGCAATAGATCTGGAAGTGTCCCTGTACTTTAATGATGAGCTTAGCAGACGTGTTGCTTCAAAACTGTGCAGCAAGTCTGTTTTTTTCAGGTTTCCAAAAGGAATGTCAGCAAGTGCTGTTCTCACTTAAATGCTTCTTGCACTGTTGGTTTCTTAAACATAAATCTAATATGAAATGAGAACGTTTGTGCTGGTTTTGGCCAAGTCTTAAACACCAGTAGTAGGAATTTTTGGACTGTATCTTATTAATTTCAGGGTATTTTTTCCAATTGCTCACAAGTAATTAAAATTTGATTTTTGCACATACAGTAAAATATACAGAAACATGAAGAGGGTAATGATGCACTGTAGATATCAATTTCCTTAACTTTTCTAGCTGTTAAAAAGTGATCATCTGATCTAGCCAGTCACAGGTTAAAAAGGGCACGACCTCAACCTGCTCTTCTCCTTGCTCAGGTGCACTTTGCTATGCGGAGCTCGGAACGATGATCACAAAATCTGGAGGGGAATATCCTTACCTTATGGAGGCATTTGGCCCCATTCCAGCATTCCTGTTTTCCTGGACGAGTTTACTGGTCACCAAACCCAGCTCCTTTGCCATCATTTGTCTCAGCTTTGCAGAATATGCCTCAACTCCTTTTTACCCAGGCTGTGATCCGCCCCAGGCTGTCGTCAAGTGTCTTGCAGCAGCAGCCATTGGTAAGAGTCCCACTGTTTAAAGAATCATCATCAATCATCATCATGGCCGGGCTTTGCAAATGAAGATTTGGGAAGGGCTCTATCCATATTTGTTACAAGCACATTGGTGGCTAAAAAGGCCAATATGAGATAGACCCATCCAGTTGCAAAAGGCACAGCAGAAAGACTCCTTAGGTGGGAAATTCTGCAAGACACGATTCTTTCTGCGTTGTCTTTTCTCCTCCAGGGTGATCCTGCTGCGTTCTCAAAGGCATCAGCAGCGTTAGAGATGGTGTGTCTCCAGACCTCCCCACTGGAGGCCAGAGTAGACCAGTTATGGTGATCAATATGGCCAAGGCTGAGATGTTGTTTCAGGGAGTCCTTGTATCTCCTCTTTGGGGCTCCTCTCTTGCAGCAGCCGGTGGCAAGTTCCCCATAAAGCAGGATCTTAGGGAGGGGGTGCCCTGCCCAGCAGCAGGGCCTCAATGCTTGTGACTGCTGCTTGTTCTAGAACAGACACATAGTCTGTTCTGTTAGTCACATCATCTGACCAGGGGATGTTTAGGATTGTGCGGAGGCAGCGTTGATGGAGCGTTCTGGAAGTCGCAGGTGGTGGCGGTAGATGACCCATGATTCAGATCCATATAAGAGAGTAGACAGCACTATGGCTCTGTAAACACTGATCTTGGTACTTTTCTTCAAGTGTTTATTTCGCCAAACTCTCTTATGGAGCTTTCCAAAGGCACTGTATGCCTTTGCTAACCTGTTGTCTATCTCTGTCAATCTCACCATCCGAGGAGATGAGGCTGCCTAGGGAATTAAACTGCTGGACTGATTTGAGCTCTGAGTGGCCAATGGTGATATGGGGATGATGGAAGACTTCCTGAGGTGCAGGTTGATGGAGAACTTCTGTCTTCTTTAAGCTGACTTCCAGCCCAAAGAGCTCAGCAGCCTCAGCAAAGCAGGATGTTAAACGCTGCAGAGCTGCTTCTGTGTGGGCGACAAGGGCGGCGTCATCAGCATAAAGCAGCTCCTGGACAAGGTGGTTTAAGGTCTTAGTATGATATGTCTTTTAAAGACATATCAGACCCAAAATTGCACAATGACTTGGGTTTGGCCCCATCAGTAAGTGCACATCAGCACCCTGAGACTTCCTGAGCTTCACCTTCACAGAGACACCAGAAATCTTTAAGGCACAGTATAGTCAGTCCTTCCCATAATAACTGATTCAACAGCATATAAAAAGGGTAGGTTTAAAGGTGGTTTGCTCCCAGTACAAGGTTTTTTTATCCTTTTTAAAAGATAGATACAGCTGTATAATGAACGCTTACCTCTAGCAGAAAAGGAAGAAATAATAAGCTATTTCTGTACTTATCAGAATGCTGTGCAGCTTCAATGTGTTTTTTTGTTAAGGGTACTCTCAAAATCTAATTCAGAAAAGTGTTTTTCCTCACTATTTTACAAGTTATCCAAACACAGTATGTTAAAAACTCTATATAATATAGTCAGAGTGTGAGGAAAAAGCAGTACAGTATTGAAGGAGGGGGGTGTGTTTAGGGTTAAAGAGGCAACCTTCCTTTCAATTTTGACATATTTAATGCAAAAATTCCTCATTTTATTTCTTTTAGTGGTGATTACAATTGTGAATTCACTGAGTGTGAAGCTGGGAAGTTACCTCCAGAATTTTCTCACGGCTGCTAAAATGATCATTGTCACAATCATTATTGTAAGTGGCATTGTTCTCCTTGCACAAGGTAATCAACTATACATTCCTTGAAAAAATTAATTTAGCTTCTGCTGTGAGCATTAATAAATTCCCCACTAGTGGAAGTGGCACAGTAATAAGGCACAGCCCTGAATCTCTTTACTCAGGGTTTTAGTTCTGCATCTCTTGGTAATTTCTTTTAGAGGAGGGGGTTGGGTGGGAAATGCCACACTACAGATCAATTAACACCTTCTGGTATTCTAACAGTGAGAAGTTTAAAAACATGAGAAAGATAATGGAATATTTCTTCTTCTGATGGGGATTACAAGAACTAGTTTCAACACTGACCCGTAATTTACATCTTATTTGCAGGAAAAACTGAAAACTTCAAAGATTCTTTCAAGGACAGTAAAATTTCTGTCAGCTCTATCAGTCTGGCATTTTACAATGGACTCTGGGCATATGATGGATGGTGAGGAATCTTTACTAGCCTTGACAATTACAGTTTACCAGCCTTTAACCAGTTCACTCTCTCCCCATTGAACTCGGGAAAAGTTAACATCTGACTTGTTATTGAGAAGCTCATGGTGAATTTTGGAGAAACAACACCACTGGTTAAAAAGCATCAAAACCTCCACCCCCTTTTATTAGGGAAAGAAATTATTCTGAAATTATTCTGAAATTATTCCTGAAAGGACCTACTGCTTTATACTTCATACTTTAGTAATGGGAGAAATATAACCCAATTTAGTTCCATTGTCTCAGGCAAAATAGCTTTCCCTACAGGTTACCCCACCAAATTCCATTTCTTGGGAAATATCTGGTGGTGTTTGATCAGTACAAGAGCACATAGAAAAGAACATTGGATCAGAAGTCATAAAGCTCAACTTGCAGATCTTTTCTTAGGGAATGTCAGTTGGCCCAGGGCTCTGTTGG
Source organism: Pipra filicauda (assembly GCF_003945595.2). Classification (NCBI taxonomy): domain Eukaryota; kingdom Metazoa; phylum Chordata; class Aves; order Passeriformes; family Pipridae; genus Pipra; species Pipra filicauda. The sequence goes on from NW_024104416.1 coordinate 647,468, forward strand.
CACAAATCCATTAATGCTGTTCTTAAATGTTCAAACTGCAAAAGTCTGCATATAGGTCTGTAGTTTGGAAGGAATACATATATATATATTATATCTTATATATATAATATATATTTTAATATATATATTATACTATTGACTTATATATATATATATATATATATGTATCTTGACTTACACCAAAACAAGTCCCACTTAAAAGCTTTTAAAACCGAATTTATTTTTAAATAGGTGACTCTTTCGGGTTCTATTGCCAAACTTGAGTGTCTCAACTCAGGCGTTTAAGTCTGCTAATTCAGACATTCATGAGGACTTTTTGAGGAGGAAAGAAGCTGGTGCCTAAATAATGATTTGCATGGGTAACACCAGGCACTAACATTTGAAAATTTGCCTTTTGAACCGTAAAAATCATTTCTTCACATTTTTAGAGTAGAGGAGTAAAAATCTTGTTTCAATCTGGTCTACATGCTGTGGCAAAAATGACTATTTGGAAATTAAAATTCAGATAGGTGTGATCCTTAAAGAGGTTTTCCTTAAAGCCAGTTTTCTAAAGACAGGATGATGAAATATCAGCAGATTTGCTTCACCCCTTGCCCTCAGCACCCTTGTGGTTTTATTTGAAAAGACTCAGGTACTGCAAAGCTTGAAGTTAAAAGGCAACCTTGTAAATCTGAGATTTCTGCCAAATTTTCCTTTCATTATGCGGGGATATTTTATCCAATATCTCAAAATCTCAGAGATAATGGAGACAGACATGGTGAATCAAGAGGCTGGCATTTGGATGAGAAGCTCACATAGGTTTTGTCCTGCAGTTTTCCCACTTAAAAAGATTGGTTATAGTGGTTTGGGCTTTTTTTTTAACTGAAAAGGTAAAAAGCAATAACATAAATTAACACCTGACCTCAGAGTATAGAAGTATTTAAACAACAAACTGCTAAGATATGAATGTTTTTCCTTCCAGGAATCAACTCAATTACATCACAGAAGAACTTCAAAATCCTTACAGGTAGGAGAGCACTGTTTCTATTGGCAAAATTCAAACTCTTAATATTTTTCTACAAGCAAGCATATACTTTGGGTTGTTTTTTAAAAAAGCAGCAATTATTCAAGGTTTGAGCACTAACAGACAAAGCTAATTTGCACGTATTTCAGGCTTTGTATTTCTGCATAAATTTATATTTTTATAATCCTGATTTCCATAGCTCTGCAGTAAAAAAAAATAAATGTAAATACACCTAAAGAGCATATGTGGCAGAGTCCACAGTGTACTATGACAACTCTAGAAATGATACAGCAATGCTGATGGGGTCTTACTTTTGCATTCTTTAGAAATCTACCGCTCTCTATAATTATTGGGATCCCCTTGGTGACAGTTTGTTACGTTCTGATCAACATTTCCTATTTCACCGTCATGACTTCAACAGAACTCCTGCAGTCCCAGGCAGTTGCTGTGGTAAGCCACTTTACTTTGTAACAGAGCATCTCAAGAGGGCTGGTGTGCATCCCAGTCCTGCACATCATGAAGTTCCTCCTTAGGAACCTGGAATTCTTCTTGAGCTACACTTAATTTCAGTCTGAGCTATCAGTGTCACCTTCCCCCCCCCCCCCTTATCTACTGTCATTTCTTACTCTAAGATTTCAGTAATGCTTAATTTCTACAGTAGTTCTGTCATATCCCAACGGGGAAAAAAAAAAGAGGGAGCAAAATACTGCAGTGTTCAGCTAAGGTTTTGTAAACAGTGCAGCTCAGAGGGCTTTCCACAGGCATCAAAGAATGGAAAGAGAAATAACATCTGACAGTTGCTTTGCCCTTTTCAGCGTTTTCAGGATTTCTGAGAAAGAAGCACATGCCAAATGACAGTAGATCAAAGTTTGTTGTTCTGGAGATAACAGCAAATAGTCCATAATTCACTTTCACCTTATTCTTTTTGTTGTTGTTTTTTTCTGTTTGTTTGTTTTTGGTTTTTTTTCCCTTAACAAATCTGAAAGATACAATTTTTACCTTATTGCAAGACATACTGTTATAGGTAAAATTAAAGATGACGTAGATTTCTGAAATCCTAAAAAAAAATACACCTGTCCCCTCACTTCCACTCAGTAAATTTTCAGTGGGACACCTGTCTCTGAAGCAGCTGTTGAGGTCATGCAGCAATTTTTCATGATGTTAGTTTTTGGGGAAAACAAACAGTATGTGACAAGCATGCAAAACACAGCGTGGCAGAGTGAAGTACACTAATGTTGAAATACTTAGAAATGTTTAAAAATGAAAGCTTTTCTAATTCAGATCTTCAGTATCTTGTTTGCACCAGGGGGTACAGCAATGTACGTGTCAAATGATACCTTGTTTAAGAACCAGTCCTCTTCAGCACACCGTTAAATTTACAGTCTGAACAAACATCTAGCATTGAACTCATCAGTTTAAACTGACAGTATCTCAGACCTGGCACTGAGCAAAAGGACAGAGAGGTCTGCACAGCTGTGAGTACCCTTTGGAACAGCACTGATGTCAGAGCTGGGCAAAAACAAAGCTCTTTTTATGCCTGACTTACTTAAAAAAAAAAAAAAAAAGTTAACCACCCCCCACCTAAAAACTCAAAAGCTTCCTGTCAAAAACATTTAAATTCAAATTAATTTGCAGTAGAGCAACGTGCCTACATGAGACCTAATCTATCCTGCAGCAACAACTCCCATCCCACGGCACAGGTGACAACTCGATGCACTGAAGGACCACAGGGAGTTTGTCCCTCCCTGCTCCCCCCAGGCTGGGGCTGTCACTGCTGCTGTTACTGCCTCTGGAGGGGCTGCAAACAGCTTGTTGGATGGACAGTGCTCTGTAGCAATGCCATCTGCCCTTTTGGTTTTTGGCAGACACATCCCAAAGCAGGTGGCTCTAACAGCATTTCAGTTCTGTACACTTTTTACATCTGTCTTCCAGTATTTCCTGCAGGTGCTGCATCTTAAACATCATAACAACAGCACTCCACTCCATTTTATAGAGTGGTCCATGAATTAATCCAGGTTTTCATTTGGCAAAGCATTCCTTAGGAACTACACAAAATATACAACCTGTTTTTATTGGTAGAATGTCTCAGATACCCACTTACTTCACTCACAAAGAGTATATATATATATACACCTAAAGTATAGGTATATATGTAGTAAACCATATATATAGTAAACCATATATATAGTAAACCATATATATAGTAAACCATATATATGGTAAACCATATATATGGTAAACCATATATCAAGTATATATATATTTTATATATATATATATACACACTATATATATATATATACACTATATATATATAAAAATAAAATATACCTCAGTATAAGTTGTTACAATGACAAAAATGGCTCATTTTAATAATTTTAATGGCTCGTTTTTATATATAGTAAACCATATATATAGTAAACCATATATCAAGTATATATATATTTTATATATATATACACACACTACATATATATACACTATATATATATACACACTATATATATATACACACTATATATATATACACACTATATATATATATATATACACTATATATACATATATAAATAAAAGATACCTCAGTATAAGTTGTTAAAATGACAAAAATGGCTGATTTTAATCCCATATCCCAGACATTTGGAGACAGAGTCCTTTATCCAGCCTCGTGGATAGTTCCTCTCTTTGTGGCATTTTCTACAATTGGATCTGCCAATGGGACCTGTTTTACTGCAGGCAGGTAAGTTCCTGTTCTAAATATCTTCAAAGGACAGTTTTTGAAGGGTGTAAAAAGTTATACTCACATTTATGTACCCACACAAAGACATTCTTCCCATCCACGTTATACAAAATGTAATTTGAAAATACCTGTAAATCTACCTATGTTGATTAGTTTTCAAAAAGAAACAGTGGCTATTCAGGTTTGACAAATTAGAAAATAAGGTCATATTCTTAATTCAAAGCAGGTATAGTACAGAAGGGTTTTGTCACCTCTGATCAATTTTAAAGCTGAGAATTAAACAGTGAAAAATTACCAGTAAGAACACGACTACACCAGTAAAGATAAAGGAAACTGGAAAGAGAAGCTATTCCTTTCTATCAGTTATTCAATGCTTCCATTTACTACTTCAAATATTTTAAAATTTCAAATCCAACTGAATGCAATAGGGCTGTAAAAACCATTTGGTGACAAAAAGTTGTCAAGGTAGCTATTTGATAAGAAGCAAATGAAAAAGGAATTAGTTAATTAAAAGGGACACAGCAGTTTCCATTTCTCCAAAATAATCTTCTATTAAATGTGCAAACTAATGATTCTGAAATTAATTTCAAATTTCCTATTTTAATACTGGTTAAGAATCAGTTTCTAGTTCACTGCTTTAATACTGGCCATTTCCCTTCTTACAATCCACTGCAAACATATTTAAAAAGAAAATACTGACAAAATTATAATCAGATTGTATAGCCACACAATAAAACAAACCTGAAAATGAATGGTACTCATCTATTGTTCAGTAATGCCACTTAAAATCTGATTTTAAGTGCCAAACTGACGACACCTCCTTGTTTTTCTTTTGGCAGACTCGTTTATGTTGCAGGCCGTGAGGGGCACACGCTGAAGGTGTTGTCTTACATCAGTGTTAAACGTTTAACACCAGCCCCTGCCATCATGTTTTATGTAAGTAGAAATTCTGAGTACAGAGAAACTACCAACAAAAATTCTCCGGCAACACAGTTTCTTACAAGCAGTCCTGACATGCATCCATGAGTACCCAGGCAAGAAAATTGGAAAAAAGACTATATTACCCCCTCCCAGCTTCTCCATTTGAATATATTCATTCCAGAACCGGATTTTAAAAATCAAAATGTTTAAGATTCAACAGCATGAAAACATAAAGTTAAATGTATGATTACCATAAGGCAATCCTTTCCCAGGATGCTCAAAAGCAAACTCTCACTACCCTGTTTCCTCCATGGAAGAATACACTTACATCTCACTAAAAAAAATTCTAGTCTGTAAATATGTTTAAAAATAATTCTAGAGCATCTTGGGGTTTTTTATTTTATCTTCAGGGCATAACAAGATACATTCAACCCCAGGAACATTAAAAACCTAAAACCACATTTAGTATCTTCAAGAGAAGCAGTCAACAATAAAACAGATTACTGCGTAGAAATTATGAGTCTTTTGACTTAAAATGGAATAAGATTGCACACAAAAGCAACCACGTGCTGGCAGGATGTGAGCACAGCCTTTAAAGGTGCTGCAACACACTCACACTCCAATGGTTGAGCAAAAGCATTCACAGTTCACACTTTGGAACACTAAGCACCTGTAGTGACACGTAAGTAAAATTCTGCCTGGTTCTGTAATAGACTACATTAATTTCTGTTTTCATTTTTAGGGGGCCATTGCTATTATTTATATCATTCCCGGTGACATTGACACGCTCATCAATTATTTTAGCTTTGCAGTCTGGATATTTTATGGTTTAACAGTATTTGCACTCATTGTTATGAGGTTTACAAGGAAGGAACTTGAAAGGCCTATCAGGGTAAGTTCATCATTCCACGTGGCTTTTCCTCCACTCCCATAAATGCTATAGATGAACTCATCCTAATATATTTAAACAGCACCCTTGGGCAGACTCCTTGTTTTTTTATCCCCTCACCAGCCATTTATTTGTAGTTATGCATCAGGACAAAGCTCATAAGAGCTGAGGAAAGAGTGCATTATGTTGATTTTCACTTGCACAAACCACGGGGCACAAGCCAAATTTCCAGGAATGGGAACCTGCAGTCTGCAGACTACACTGCAAGAGTATCCCAAATAAGAGCTCGGGTCATTCCACTGGAGTTTGGTCCCAGATTCATTAAAATGCAAATTTTTACACTGCAATTGGCAATACTGACAAAGAGATCTTAGCGAATGATTTAGCAGAAGAGTTTTCTCCATCCATATTCTTGCTACTCTTTCAACTGCCCCATCTGATTCCAGAAATTTTAAAAGGAAAAAAAAAAAGGCAATCAAAATATTCTTTCATACAGGCAGCTTCTGTCAGATCAGCAAAAGAGTGGAGCAGTGACTGTGTGTTCTGTGCCTTGCAGGTGCCCGTCATCATTCCTGTCATAGTGACTCTGGTCTCCATTGTCCTGGTGTTGGCACCAATCATCAGTGCACCTGAACTGGCCTATTTGTACTGTATTTTATTTATACTCAGTGGACTCATAGTTTATGCACTTTTTGTTCATTTTAAATTCAGCTGGGCCCAGAAAATATCAAGTAAGTACATACCTCAGGTAGGCAGCTCCAAACTCAAGAGTACATCTGCTAAGCTCGAGGTTAATTACTGTGATGAAGCTCCTTGTCTGGTCCTGGGAAGGGAAGGAATTTCCCAAATGTGTATTGAGCTTTGCTGAAGACTCTATTTTACTCCTTCCTGTGAAAGAAAAGGGATGTCTGACTTGAGGAGAAATTAAATTTAATTCACAAAAAGGCAACACAGCACTGTAGTAGCACAAAGAAACTGAATTTTAAAGTTAACAGAACTATTCTGTCTGTGAAGTTGGTTTTCTGGTTATCTGTGTTTCAAAACATTGCTTTAGCCATGAACTAGAGATTAGCAGACACAAATTCTGATGCCACCAAAGAGAGTTTTTATTATACTTACTGAAGTAAATGTTAACAGCATTAAGATAAAAGAATGATCACAGTGCTGAGTACAGTGAAAGCTGCAAGAACCCAGTGACTGTTATAAACTGATTTTGCTTAGTCTCCAGAAAAACTCCTTGTAATTATTTCAGGGAAACCAGGATACACAGGTAAGAGGTTAATTGGAACTGGCTGAATAGAACAGGATTAGTTGTTCTACAGACATTCAAAAAAATCCATCAGCTGTCTCTCCCCTCCCCTGGGATTATTAATTATAATTCAGTTATGCAATTAGAAGCATTGTACTCTAGTAAGAGCAAGTTTGGAAACCTGGAATGCTGTAGTTTGGATCTTAAGACTATTTTTATTCCCCAGCTGTTATTTTTTAAGTTTGAAATAGGAATAAAAAAGGACAACTGCTTGGAAGGATAATTTTCTCACTCAGTAGTCTGAATTGAGATATTGTTCTCTCTCATAAAGCCTCTAACAATAACTTTTTCCCTCAGATCCCATCACTATGCACCTCCAGATGCTTTTGGAAGTTGTTCCACCAGAGGAAGTTGCCACATGAAATATTTTCTTCCTACCAGGTTGCTTTTAAGTGCTGTATTGGTTGAAGTAGATTTGATTTAGTTTGGCAGATATATATATATATATATACTTGCTAAATTGTTATGTTCATACTGGTGTGTTATTTTTGCAACCCTTTAGTACTTGAAAACATTAAATATATATAATAAAAAAAGATTTCTAAGACAGGTTACAGCAAAGCTGTTTCCATTGTTTGCTAGTATGTTATAGTGTCTTGTTTTCTGCATGAAAATTACTCAAAATACACAAGAGGAACTTTTCAATTATGGAGGTGGCAAAACTTAGCAGCAACAGTGTCGAGATGCTTTTGATGACACTATGAAAAAAACAACATAGTTGTTATTAACAGCTCTTATTAACAGCATCACAGAAAGCACAGATATCACACCAGAGCTGCTCTGTTCTCAGGTTCTCAGACCAGCTGTCAAAAAGTTAAAGGCTGGGAAAGTGGGAATCAAGTAAAAATGTAAAGCACAGTTGACAGAAGCTGATTTTTCATGGGTTGGTTTGTTCGTTTGGTTTTTTTAGTTACATTCAAACAAGATAAATCAACTAAAGCTTCATTTCTCAGGTGTGTTTTCTCAACGCCATCCGAGCTACGGAACAATTAAATGCCACAGAATTTACCCTTAGCATGAATGTGAGGTAATGATCATTGTAGAAACCCCCCACCTGGTAGCTGATGAAAATAAAATACAAGAAACAGATCTTACATTAACATATATAAGCAGATTTTATGCACTTCCTTCCGAATCTTTGGCTCTTTCTCCGCGTCCCTCCACCTCGCTGGGTAACAGGTCTTCATCTCCTTTGTTATCCAAAAGCTCATCAATTCCGGGCTCCTGCTGTGTCTCTGTGGCCCCTCACCTGGTTGGCATCACCCATCCTCATGCCCTTTATTATCCCAAAGGTTGGCACTTCGTGGCCCCTTGTCTCGGGCTCCCACCCACAGTTCAATCTGCATTTCTATCTGCAGTTCGACCTGCAGTTTGCAAGCCGAGCTGCCCGGACCAAGTGTGTTCCTCAACAGTTTAGTGGCTAAAGAATAGTTACAGGAAAGCAGACGCACCACAAACACTCTTTTCTCTACCAGTAATCATAGAAATATTCAATCAAAATGAAATAATTTTTCTTGTCTTACTAAAGTATACGCTTAAAAAAAATTGCAAGCACTCACAAAAGCGATACTTGCACATGTCAGCACAACTTCTGAATTTCTGCTAAGTATTCTGGATAGTTCCCAGACCCGTGGGCAAAATCTCATTGATCCACACCTTCATTCTAGAAAGGCTGGTAACCCCGACCTTGAATTACACAACGCGATAAATGGAAACCACAGTTCTTAAATGCTCTCTCTGCAACTCAAAGCTGTTCTTTAAGTAACACTTTAAACACAGCCCTACTTATTTACACCCAGCCCTATCCATTTATTTATAGGCAATTAGTTTTCTCTCCTTTTTCAAACAGGGTAATTGCTCAAGCAATTAGTAGCTCGTCCTGTCTAACAGAACCAAGATGGCAATGAAGTAACACAATCCTTGCCCTGCTCATGCAAGTGACAGCCCAAATACCCATCACAGCATTAGATTAACTCCGACTTCCAAACGACAATGAAACTGCTGGGGGGGAGGCACGGTAAGAAAAACAAAAGCCTAGAAATCGGCAAAAGGTTGAGACAGACCATTCGGGAAACGAAGCTGCTGAAGAGAACGGCTTCCAGAAAATTTTCTCTTTCCACTTAATTTTTCAGCTGACCGAATGGTCAGATGGAAAACATAGCACGATGCTTCCAAAGCACGGGAGTGACTTACTGTTGGTCCTCCGCTTTGGCACGACCAAGCAGCCACAAGAGGGACAGCTCAGTCCCGAGATACAGGGAGGCTCCGAGGCTGAATTTATGCAAGTCCACACCGCCATCGTGTGGTGTTTCTATGAGAGGTAAAAGTGCTCAGGTAAAAGCTTTTTGTCCCACAGTTTTGGATCCCGGCTTTTCCAGACTCAAAGGATGTGATCCTGCACATAGCCGGGAAGGAAGGCGAGTCGTCTCATGGTTGCTGTGCGGTTTATAGGCTGCAAAAGAATTCCAGCACTTGGTTCTTTCTTCCAGAACCTTTTCTGAGGGACGTTTTTAGTTTTGTAACTGGGCTCTGTGAGACTGAAAGTGTTTGAGAGTACACAGAGCTGAGCACATAGACCGGGGTGGGTCTACACCTACACTGCAAAGGGAAGGTGAAGGCCAGAGCTGACTTTTTGTTCCAGGACTTTTGGTATGGGAGCAATTGCTGGATGTATTAAGGTTTGAAGCTGGGCTCTGCAAGAGGAAAAGAATACGATGGTGAGCAGGAAAGTGCTCAGCTCCAGAGGGTGAGCTTCTTTTCAAAGGATGAGAGCTAAATATGGAGACAACAACAGCTGGCTCAGCAGGCACCTATTTACACTTGATACAGTTAGTTCAGGGAGAGGATCTCTGCCAGACTGAAGGACTGCGGTGGTACTTAGAGCTTGAAAGGAAAGCTCGTAGCCCCGGTGCACGTGGTGATGTTGACACCCCTCGATGTGCCTGTGAAACCCAGTAACTCTTTTCTCCCCTTTGGCTTTCAGATTAAAATTATGGAGCTGGGCTCAGCGAGAGAGCCAAAATGTAACAGTGCCCACAGCTGGAAAAAAAGCACACCACCAGTGCATGTTGTGCAGTCTAATGCTGCATGGGAAGAGTGTGCCCAGCACTGTCTTTTTTGTTCTAGGACCTCTTTTTATATATATATATATATATATATTTTTTTTTAGGGAAGGAGAAGGGGTAATCTAGGAACTCCTTCTGTCCCGACACTTTTTTCTCTGTGGGATGTAGATGGACACTTTGGACCCTGCGACGCTGAATGTGTGGGACAGGGACTGAGCTGCGAGTACGAGTTTGCACAGACCAGGGGGAAGGTCAGTGAAAGCTCTCTGTCCTGGCACATTTCTCTGTCCTGGCACATTTCTCTGTCCTGGCACATTTCTCTGAGACAGCTGTAGCTGGAAACTCTTTGGTTAAACTCTGGACTCTGTGAGATCGAAAGAATGCCACGGTAGATAGAGCTGAGAAGCAGATGGTGTTCGCGGTGGTTTACACGCTCCAAGGGGAAGGCAGCGAAATCTTCTGTGCCCGTACATTTCCTTGGAGAGCAGTGGAGGACGTTTTCAGCTTTGGATCGTCACATTCAGTGTTTTGGAGGGAACCCTGATGTATTTTCGTCTTTCTCGAGCACACAGCGCTATCTAGTGGACCTTGCCCAGTGCCAGCCTCCAACAGTTCCACCGCACGGCGCTGCAAGCACAGAAAACAACCCCCCGAAGTGCGGATCCAAAGGTTTAGTCACCGCTCTCAAACGACGTGCGGCAGGACAGAAAGGTTTGGCTGACCTTCCCCTTTCATGTGCGAACTCTTATTTGCACCGCACTCAAACGGAAACGTGAACTCCTTCCCAATTAATTATGTGTACTAATAATTTTTTTCCCTCTCACAGAGTCCGATTACGAAATTAAAAACATCCTGAAAAACATACAGCTCACAGAAGTGCCAGGGGAGCAAACTGTTGCTGGGTCACCTTCAAGTGCACCCACTGAAGAGCACCACACACCCTGGGATCTGCATTTCCTTTTCAACTCTACATTCCATCATAATCCTTCAGTCTCACAGAGTCAGGATCCTAAGCCAAACCCCACCACTAACAGCTCAGAGAGTAAAAAAACAGGACAAAAAGCTCAACAGCTTGGTTTTTGCATTCCCCCTGTAGTGGATCAAAAGCTCTAACCAATAGCATTGTAAACTAGGAAAAAAAAATTAAGTACACCAAGATCACCCAATGTGTGGATCTAAAACTGGTTTCCATGCCACAGAGAGGAACTACGACACTACATCTCAAAAGAAATATGAAACATCCCCCCCCCAAAAAAAAAAAAAAATAGAAAATAACCAAGGATTGATGCTAGAACACTGTTATGGGGCAATGTGCTTTCCTTCTCAAGGGAAAGAACCATAAATACACGTTCGAGAAACCACCACCAAAACTTGGTTTCCATCTCCAAAATGGAATATATCCCAGGCTTGCTCCCAGGGCAGGAAGGTTTGGCTGGTTATTTCTGCCCTGGGCAGCCCATCATCTGCCACTGAAACACTGGGGCTGTGAGCTTTCCTTCCCATGGGAAAGAACTGTAATTCCCTGTCAAGAAACCGCATCAGAAATTTCCCTTCCACCTCCAAAATTGATTATGTCAAGGGATTGCTCCGTAAGAAAAGGTGCCAGGACAGAAAGGTCTTGCTGCCCGAGGAGTGACCTGAGCTGCCCATCATCTGCACCTGAGACCCCGAGGCTACAGCCTTTCTTCCCTGGGGGACAGGGCTGTCCTTCACTTGCAGGGTTCCAAGTCGCCCCCAAAAAGCCTCATCGCCTCCTGAATCCCCATCACCCCCATCCCCTCTAAGTCCCAAATGGCACATAACCAGGTTCCTCTCCATTTAAACCCTTAAAAATGCAGGACAACAGGGAGTCCCCTTCAACTTGAACCTTAAGATGATAAAAATGGGGATTTTTGCCCTCAGTTCAAAGCCAGAAAATGACACCATGAGCGTTTTCTCCTTCCATTTAAACCTGAAAATAACAGAAAATTAGGAAATCCCTGTCAATTGAACGAATCCCCTAAAACTTGCCTAAAGGCAAGTTTTTCTTCATTTGAAATCTCTGATGAAGGGGGTTCACCCTCAATTTAAACACACACAGTGATGGCAGAGGAGGTTTTTCCCACAATTTAAAACTCTTTTCCTTCCAACCCCCCGCTTTTTTTTTTTTTTTTTTTTTTGTGGTTACTGGGGAGGAACCGGGAAGAGGAGTTGGAAAGGAGGAAGCCCTTCCCTGCACCCCCCCACGCTGCCCCACCCGCTCAGATGCGGGTCCCCTCTCCTGCGCTGGCCCCGGCACCTTCCTGGGGCAGAGCTCCCTCTCCAGCTGCATCCCGGTGCTCCCCCGGCCCTCTCACCGTCGATCCTCGAGAGACCCCGGGATGGTCCCCCGGCCACTCCCCCCGGCACCTGAGCCCAGGTGATCCCTGAGGGGCCCCGCCCCCTCATCTCCCTCATCGCTCACTCCTGGGGCTGCCCCGTGTGACCGCTGACTCTGCCAGTGCTCCCAGTTCCCTCCCACTGCTCCCAGTATCACTCCTTAACTCCCCGCAGTGCTCCCACTTCCCTCCCACTGCTCCCAGTATCACTCCTTGACTCCCTCCACTGCTCCCAGTTCCCTCCCACCACTCCCAGTATCACTCCTTGACTCTCTCCAGTGCTCCCAGTTCCCTCCCACTGCTCCCAGTATCACTCCCAGAGCTCCCAGTTTCCTCCCACCGCTCCCAATATCACTCCTTAACTCCCCTCTGTGCTCCCACTTCCCTCCCACTTCTCCCAGTATCACTCCTTCACTCCCTCCAGCGCTCCCAGTTCCTTCCCACTGCTCCCAGTATCACTTCTTCACTCTCCCCAGTGCTCCCAGCTCCATCCTAGTGCTCCCAGTTCCCTCCCAGTGCTCCCAGCATCACTCCTTGACTCCAAAATTGAATGCATCTCCATGTGACAGTCAAAAGAATAATCAGCTGAGTTCACTCTGGCCAAGTACTGGTCCTGGTTTTAGAACAAACCATTCCTGAAGTTAGGACAGCTCTGGATGTGTGTGTGGGTTTATATCTAATGAACAAAGTCAGTTGGAAACTTCCAGAACATTAAGATGAGATCTCTGAGGAAATTTCTGGTAATAGAAATAACTAATGTTTACTCAATGTTTATTTTCCAAGAAGCAAACTAATAACTCAGTTTAAATACAAGGGCCATGAAGAGCTGCTTGTGAAGCTCTTGTCAAGAGAGAGAATTCCTGACCTGGATGTGGGCAGGAATGGTCTCTGCAAGCACTAAAGGAACCCAGCATTTCTCATGGAAAGGGGTTGACTCTTGTACCACGCTGTGTAAACCTGACACTTCTCACCCTGGATGTCCCACACCTAAAAGATTCTTTATAAAGGCTTTTTTTCTCACAGGAAATATGAAAACTGAAGCCTGCTCAGTAAGTTTTTTGCCTTCTTAGCTCTCATTCCAGTTGAGGTATCTACTACCAAGTGCCATTTCACACCTACAATTTTTTAATGATACTCTTAACATCCCTATCAACAATCATTCTGTAGCTTTGCTGGCCACTCTTCTAGTGGCTGCATTTCACCTTGATTTCTGTGATGCTGGGAACAGTTTTCCCTTGGTGCACTCACAAAGCAAAAATAAACCTCAAAACGTTCAAAGGAAAAGAGACATAAAATTGGAAGGTGGTTTTTCACCTCTGTAAAATATGTCCTCAGAATGTTTTCATTCTTATCATTCTACAAAGCATGAACCCAGCATATTTACAATTGGTTAATGTACAGCAGACCTGGAATAAACTCTGCTTCAGGAGTTTCTTGTGATTCACCTAGCTGGGATTTGGAGTGCTTTATCCCATTTCTACAACCGTGGCACTCCTATCAGCTATGTTCTTTATTTTAGGTACCTCCAAGGAATGCAAAGCATTCCTAGTAGCCACTATGTAAAAACTCTTGCTGCTCCACTGTCTCAGAACAAAAAGCGTTTCTTAGTTCTTAACCCAACTCTGTAGTGTACAAGAAAAGCATTTGACTCCAAATGATCAAACCCACAGGAAGACTGGAGGTATTCTCTTTTGAGTATATTTGCCTTTCCCTGTTCCAGTCTTTCTGTGAGGTGTTATACTGGATTATATTCTTAGGTTCAGGCCACAGGATTTTGTACTTTGGCTCAGTTCTTAATACAGGTAACATAAATTGCATTCTAGTGGGCTTGAGGGAATCTTCCCTGTTCTGATGTGAATGACCATTTGACCTGTGATTTATGCTGGCAGTACCACGAATATTAATGCCCTTTTCAGATAATACATTAGTCTTATTTTCATATTATGCTTTCATAAATCCTCGGAATAGCTGTTCTGAAGATGAATGACTGTGCAGCTTCAGTTGGGAAATTAATAGGAGGTTTGCAAACCACAGCCAATGGAAACACCATCAACCCACGGCTCAGCTCAGCTATGTTTTTACTAAAATTGTCTGCAGCTGGGTGATTGGAGTGCAAGTTGTTTTCAAAAGCCATCATTTCAGGCAGTTTCAGATGGCTTTTTATGGACATTAGTGGCATTGCCCTGCATTAATTGCAGGCACTACATTTACTTTAATTTCTGTGCTGCGATTTATGGGTAGGGAAGCACCTACTGGAGGTGTCACCACGGAATCACACACTGGATAAGGCTGGAAGGGACTTTTTTTCTGAGATGGTACCAAAACCATTATCACTTATGGGTTTTGGCTTCATTTTCCATTTTCGACCTCCTGTCATAGAATCACAGAATGGTTTGGGTTGGAAGGGACCTTAAAGATCATCTCATCCCACCCCCTGCCATGGGCAGGGACACCTTCCACCAGCCCAGGTTGCTCCAAGCTCCATCCAACCTGGCCTTGGACACTTCCAGGGCTGGGGCAGCCACAGCTTCTCTGGACAACCTGTGCCAGGGCCTCATCACCCTCACAGGGAACAATTCCTTCCCAATATCCCATCTAACCCTGCCCTCTGTCAGTGTGAAGCCATTCCCCCTTGTCCTGGCCCTCCAGGCCCTTGTCCAGAGTCTCTCTCCATCTTTCTTGTAGTTCCCTTCAGGCCCTGCAAGGCCACAATGGGGTCACCCCAAAGCTTCTCTTCTCCAGGCTGAACAATCCCAGCTCTCCCAGCCTTCCCTCCCAGCAGAGCTGCTCCAGCCCTCTGAGCCTCTTGGTGCCTCTTTTGGACTCGCTCCAGCAGCTCCATGTTCCTTCCTCCTCTTCTGTAAGAACAGGCAGGAATGATCTTGGTAGATAACAACAGGAATATGCACTTCTTGTTCCAAAGTGAGCCTGGAAAAGTTGTGTGATTGACAGAATCCTGAGCTACTTGGCAAAATTATTTTCCTTAACTCTCCTGAGGAGTCTTTACTTATTGTAAGTTTACTTTGCAGAAGTGCAATAGGGTTGTTAGAAAAAGCAGGGCAAGAGCAATAATTACCATACAGCTGCATTGTACAGGCTGCAAAGAAAGTAGAATATTTGCATCAGAAACCCTCAAAATTTCACATAATGAATTGAAGTTCAAGAGCAAGCCTGCATTTTAAAAATCTGAAAAAAAAATCACTGGCACATGACACTAAAAGTTTGAATTTCAGCATTTCTTCAAAGGCATTCACACATATAACACAAAATAATTCTGTGCATATTTAGTGAGCACTCATAGCAAGTGTCATCACTTCTGTTCTCTTTATCATCATAATATTCATCACAATGAACTTTAGTCTAGACAGTTTTTTTCTCATGATTAAAAATATGTAGTCATAAAATAATTTAGTTTCACATTTGGGAACTTTATTTCATTTGCATTAAATGACAGCTTTAGTGACTTTAAAAAGTAAACAATTCTGCCTATTTTCTGTATACACATCTCTCCTAAAAGGATTTGAATATTTAGGTAGCTATCACCTATATCTGCTGCCAGCTTGGATTGCAGTGTAATTTATCAGGCTTTATAAAAGTATCTCTGCAATATCTTGATTAAACAAACATTGCATTGCTAGATTAATCAGAGCTTTCATAATACATCCACAGAATATTTGTTTGAATTAGGGTTGGTTTTAATTAAGATACCTTCATGTTCAAGGACTGCAATAAGCATACAACTAACACAGTGAGATACCTGACTGCTTTTTCTCTGTCTTTGGGCATTGCTGTAACTCCTGATGACTAGATTAGCAGTGGTGTTAAGGAAGATTTAGATTAATGCAAAGACATGTAAAGTCATTTATACATTAATATAAACCCCACAGAATTATCACACAATCTGTTCTTCTGCTTATCCATTAACACAGATTTATTGTGCCTTTACACAAATGAGTGCAAGTGTGTTTGACTCTCAGTGCTCGGCCCAAAGACTCTTGACATCAACAGAAAACTCCAGTGACTTCAAAGAGCTTTGCAGATCATTTTAGATCATGAAAGACAAACTTGCCATAAAGAAAATATTGAGCATCAGATCAACAAATTTAAACTCCAACTATTACCCCTAAACCCAGTGTTTATGATAAAAGCAGATCTGATAATTAAACCGGATTTTTCACCTGAGCCTTTCCAGGAGTTTAATGGTCTCTCCCTGTTCAGAACATGAAGCCAAGGCTTGAGTCCAGGAGTCCCAGAGACAACTGTGTGACACTGATGGCACTTGGGGACACCCTGAATTGAGTTACTGTCTGTTCCCATCCTTGTTGAATGAATAAACATCCCCCAGAATTAGGGTAACTTGGATAAACTTAAATGTACAGCAGCAAAGAAAAATTCCTGGTTTGCATCAGCCCACACCTTAATTCTTTTTGCTGGTTTCCATCTAAGAAGGCTTCTTACCCAAATTAGGCCTTTTTATTAGAGCAAAGGCAATACTTTTGTAGATCTGTGGTGAAGGGTCATGTTTATAGCCCTGTTTAAACCAGAATGCCACTTAGAGCTGTAATGTGTCCTCTGCTGTCTTACTGATCCAGGGCAATAGGAAATGTTTCTGGCAAATAAATTCTGACAGCCCTTGCTGTACAGCTATTCCCACTGTCATCCATGTATTTCCCACGAGCTGTGGAGCACAGCCAGCACTGGGCACTCATTTCTACTGACCCAAAGCAAAGGATGGGCTTTTCTTACCCTTTCTAATACTGACACAGGTTTGGATCACAGTGCAGAGCTAGAAGTGCAGTTCTGCTGTATTCAGGACTTCTCTGTGAAATTTATTTCAGAGAAAATTGCCCTGCACTGCATTTAATTGCTGCTGCAGAGTGATTGAAGAACTGGATTTGGACTATGAATAGAATATAGTCATCCTTAATATTTTCCCAGTTAAAAATATTTGTATCAAATTCCTACTGAAGGAGGAGCAGTTCCAGCAGGGAAGAGCAGGTTACCAGGCTGTGCCAAACCCAACAAATGCCAAAGCATCACAGAGACAGCAAACTTCCTCCTCTTCCTCAGCAGAGCTCAAATACAAAGCTGAGGAAGCAAAGGGAAGCAGGATCTGCCCCCAGCAGAGCTCTGACACCTGAAAACTTTTCAGAAGCACTCCCAGTCTGCTTGCATGGAGTTGCTTCAGAATGTTCCCAGGTGCCCAGGAAAAATGAATGAGGATTTCAGGAACCAGCCTGCTTTGCAGTGGACAGTGGGAAGGGCTGGCAAATATTTTTACAAAGGCATTTCATACTGATGCTACAGTTTCTCTCTGACATGTTAATCCACATACCAGTAGCTTGAGAAATGAGACCTATAGACACACAATTCTAGCTTGGATCGTCTGGCTTGGGCTTCCACACGGATAAGGAGTGCTGTGATAGCTCTGTATAGCAGCTTAATTTCAAAATCACTGAACCCTGAAAGCCTCGAATGAGTTTTCCCTTTCTGAAACAGAAAATAAAACTTCAAGATCCAACTGTTGAAAAGGTTCCCTAAATCTCCTGGGAACCACAGTGCAGTTTTATACAGCAATAACAGCCATCATACCCATAATTCTTCATTAAAATACAGCCTTAGCCAGGTAAAATAGAACATGTTTTATGTGCAACCTTTTTTACCGTTACTGTAATCTTCAAAAAATGACATTTTAAAATTACTCTATGGCATTTTAATATACAGAGTACTAAATACCCTAAACATACGACACATTGATAATAAATATTGAATTTGAGGGGTGAAGGATAAAAATCTGAAGTAACACTCCCCAGTGACCATTTCAAAGGCATGTCATAAGTAGAAGTTGGAAGGTACCACACGTTATCCAACAGCAAAGAAGTGATTGGCAAGGTCAGATTGTTTCTAGAAGCAGCATTTAAACACTGATTTTAGTGAAACTTGAAAAAAATTACTAAGTCAAGGGACAACAAAGTATGAAGAAAGAAAAAAAAAGACTTAAGTGGAAGAAGGTTTTCTCTCAGGGAGCATGAAAACAAAATTGATTCTGCAATCGATCTGAAATATTTGAATTGATGGAATTAAACCTGGTGTGTCCTGGGGAAAATGAGGTAGGATGGTTTTTCAATATTAGTGCACTGTCCAATTAATCTTCTAAAAATGTATAAATCACCATATTAACTAAGTGCTGTCCAAAAACCTGGTTACCAACAACACTTCCAACATAAATGAGAACATCTGGGCTGGCTCAGGTGAAAGCCCCCTTTACTTTAGTTGTTCAGCTCTCAGAGTTCCAACCAGTTGTTTAGGAAAAAGTATCAAGGAAGGACAAGTAGTTGCAAAGTTCTCTCTCAGCAATTTACACCGAGGGGTTTCCTCAGCCAGGTGTGGTTTTACTTCACAGTTCTTAGTGGATTTCTTCTCCATAATTTTGAGTCACATAAAAATCCAAATAAATTCTCAGTGGGGATCTGCAGTGCTTAACAAGGTCAATGGTAAATTTTATGACATTTTAAATTAATACATGAGTACTGACTACTAATTTTCACCTCTGTCCCCTCAGTCTGTCTGCGTTCAGCCTGTATGTGAAAAAACGAAAATTAATCCACTTTTTTTCGCCCCCTGAATATTAAGGCTGTACATCTGCGCACGTATTTAAAAACCTGCTATTATTGTGCGAGCATTTGTAGGTTCGAGAGTGGGCGAAAATACAAAATTTTTTACTGTAACGCAGCGCCAGACCCGAACAAGGTGAAAGGAATGATTTTCAGACCGATTTACCCTCTGGCCTTTTGGCTTTGAGAAATTCATCTGTCGTGCTCTGACTCGCCTGAAGATGGTACTGGTGTCACACAGACCGGCCCAAATCCTCCAGTCGAACACCTCATTTTGTCACCCTCAATACAGAGCTGAAACCACTGCAGGCAGCTGTTCTGAATATTTCAATCCAGTTTCTCCTCTAACTTACAGCAATTTAAATAGAGAATAATAAAGTCGTTCGTGGTGCGTTGCTGTGCAAATAACGTTTAACGAACCCATTTTTCTGCAGCTCCAGCTTAGTTTTCCAGAGTGAACATTTACTACAGGTGGGGAAAAAAAAAAGGGACGTTTCAGTTCTGTGCCCAGCTTTCAAAAATAGAGGGTGGCTTGGCTGACTTTTAACAGAACTTGAGGAGGGAAAAGAGAGAGAAAATGGGGAGGGAAAAACCAGTCCTGGCTTGGGACAGCCTGCAATGCATCACTTACCACAAAATAAAGTATTTAATACAAAAACACTGCATAGAAACACTGAAAAATGCTGTTTGGGGGAATAAATGAAGAAATATTTAAATTTAAGAGGCGATTTTCATCCAGTATTTCACTCTGAAACAGACAATAATGAAACACTTATCACTTGCTTATTACTAATTTTGATATAAAGGCACTAAAAGTTTCCTTCTCCTTTAGGATAAGGAAGAACTAGGAGAAGTGATGAATATTACTGGAGATATATATATATATTGTATATATGTAAGATGCAGGCTATATATAAAAAATTTAACTTACAGTCAGCTGATGTCACTGAGCTAAATGGCTTTGAATTTACATTTTTCAGCTTCCAGCCTTTCAATCTTTATATAAGCTCGATAATTTCATCCTTTATATATTTTCTTTATAGAATTGATTGATGTGCCAACAGAATATGAGCTCGTTTAAAGGCAGAAGAAATCCACAAAAACAATCTTGAATGTCCTAATCTTCCAATAATGAAATGTAAAGGATTTTTGTTTACTCTAAAAACAAATAAAAAAAAGATTTGTGCGTGCCAGGCAGAGTCTTGGAGTCTAATGGGAAATCTCCTTTTAATGCTGCTGGAGACAAATGATACGATCCTTGAATGACAGATCACCACCAACATATCAGGGGATGGGGCAGAGCATGGAAAATTCCTCCAGGTTTTATAAATTTCTACTGTGGTGGCAATGAAAATTCACCTTGGAAAGAACAAGTGTATCATAACAGAGAACAGATTCAAGACATAACATCTAGGAAACTCCTCCAAAACTAAACCTGATTCTATGCATGACTCTCAGTGACTTCACTGGACACTGAATAACCCATTTACACACAACTGCCAGATCTTTCTAATAAAGAGCCAAACAGACACCATAAATTTTCTTAAATATTTATAGAGGTGTATAATAAATAATTAGAAATGCATTCCTTGCAAAGACAGGACGTGAGGGAGTGGCTTCAAACTGACAGAGTTAGATAAGTTAGATTAGTTATTAGATTAGCTATTAGGAAGAAATTGTTCCCTGTGAGGGTGGGGAGGCCCTGGCACAGGTTGCCCAGAGAAGCTGTGGCTGCCCCAGCCCTGGAAGTGTCCAAGGCCAGGTTGGAGCAACCTGGGTTAGTGGAAGGTGTCCCTGCCCATGGCAGGGGGTGGGAACTGGATGATCTTTGAGGTCCCTTCCAACCCAACCCATTGTGGGATTCCATGATTCTCTGATTCTTGAGAGAGTAGTTGTGGAATATAAGTGTGGTTCTTCCAAATTAGGAGAAAAAGGCAGAAAAACACATTACTTTTAAGCATTTAAGGTTAAGTTTTGAGTAATCTCACACGGAGACATATCATACCCTGCCCTTCTGAGGTGGCCCCACAGACCAGAAACAAAACCTATAAAATTAATTGAGCTCCCCATGAAACTTGAAGGAAGGGTCAAAATTCAGGTTTTTCTCCCAGGTCAGTAGTAAGACTCAGCCAGAAGACAGACCTTGATCTTTCCCCTTTGCATCAATTCCCATTTCAGCTCTGTTTTCATTAATACTAAACAAAACAACTGGATGGTAACTGCATCTGCTGCCACTTGTAACCAACAAGAGTGTGGCTTATTCCATGAGATCACCCCTTAGATACTGAATAATTAATGTATTTAACCTGTACCACACCAAATATCTGAAAGATTTCATGCTTCTGTGGTGATATATTTCTGGATTTTATCCATATTGTATTTTCTAGTCCTCCAGTGTTGCTGAAGGAAGCAAGTGCTTTTGAAGGAAGGAGAGAGAATATTGAAATGGTAACTTCATGGTTTCACTTGCGATTATATTTGTGCAAGTTTTAAGTAGCCAAGTGGGATCCTGAATGCTAAGGGGTTTTTTTGAAAAATGTTCTCTAGGATCAACTATTAGTTGCTCTGATTTACACACTTCATAATGATTTGTTATGTGCCATTAGAGCAATCATTTTACCACCAGAATCTTCCATTTGTCTTTCATTTTATGGTGCCTGAAATCTGTTCTTTATCAGAAAATACATTATCTCTTTTACTTGCCTGGTTTTTACTTATTTGTGAACTTATGCCTTTTGATGATATTTTTGTCCTTGCATCTCCTTTTGAATTTGAATTCTTAGTCACTCAGACTGTTATGATGTAGCTTCAGCCCAGCTGCTGAAGCTGATTGTAGTTTTCTGAAGGACAGGTAACAGAATATAATGGTCCAGTGTGAACCACAAAGGTTGTTTTCTGTTCTTTGCAACACGTGGCCAAAAAAGTCTTCCCTAAAATACTATGTTTAAAAGCTGATTCGAGAGGTTTTGTTATTGCTGCATGCATTTCCCGTAATAGAGGTTTCATCTTTTCAGACCACGTGTGCTCTAAATGGATTCATTCAGAAAGCATTTCTCTGACTTATTGATGTCTCTAAATTAACACTATAATAACTACAAATAGCTTTGACCTCCCTCCCGTGCTTTTGTGCTTTGCCTGGGAGGCTGCACACGGAGGACAGCTTGGAGAGGAGAGCTGTGCTCTTGCTCTTGTTGCTTTACAAGGACACACGCTCCTTCCACTCCTTTTCGTGATGCAGCAGTGGCTGAGGCCAAACAAAGTACTTATTGAACTCCTTTTGGTGCAGGGGCTGCTGGGAGCTACTCCCTGTGTAGCTGTTACACACAGTCCCTCCAGCCCTGCAGTATTTAGGACTTCTGTGCCAGAAGGAAATCATGACTGGAGGGGAAAAACAGGATGCAAGACTCAGGTGAAGGGATACAGCAGGACAAAATTATGTTACTGAATCAGAGCAGTTAAGGATGCTGAGAACCTGGACAACGAGATTTTAAGGCCTGTTGTCAAAGAACTGCCAGAGAAGAACACAATATTGACATTATTCTTCCTTTCTGATCATGTTTAAACTGTGTGATGCTCTGATAAAGCTCAGACTATTACCTGTTCCACATTTCTTCCCTGAAGGAAGGGAATAAATGCCTTCTTCAGTAAAACAGAGGCCAAGCAAGACCCTACAGACTTGTACAGAACCACGGAATCACTGAGGTTGGAAAAGACCTCCAAGACCATCGAGTCCAACCTGTGCCCCATCCCCATCTTGTCACCCAGCCCAGAGCACTCAGTGCCGTGTCCAGTTGTTCCTTGGACACCTCCAGAGATCAGGGCTGGGGACTTCACTGGGCAGCCCCTTCCAAACCCTGACCACCCTTTCCAGGAAAAAATGAAGTGTGAAGCCTCTCACAACCAGAAATGTATGTTTCCCCAGCTTTCTGATTTCTCTGAAGATTAAATCTATCATCTTTGTCTTGACTGATTTGAATCCTATTCCCTAACATTCCTTTCTAATCCCTGACATTGCATAGGTGCTCCTACAATACTTCCTAGTTCCAGCTCCATTCTGGGCATCATGACATTAAAAGCTCTGTACATTTTTTGCTGTGCTGTAAGGCCAGAACAATTTGCACCTGCTTATACAGTTGATTGAGTTAAGAAATCTACTCTCTGTTCTCCTACCTGGAAACCAAAGCCAGCCACTCAGACGTGCAAAATGAAGTGTCCTCTGCAAGATGAGTCTGAAAAAAAAATAAATTTGGAGTTCTGCTTTCGTATCTCCCTAGAAATCCATCCTAAAAATTATTGTGCCCGCTTGAAGCCTTACTGTAAACTTCTTATGGCTGTAACTCCTGATTTCAGCCAAGTCAACAACAGCATTTCTCAGTGATTTTTCAATTATTTAAAATAATAATTTGAATATATTTAAATAATTATTTAAAATATTTTAAACAACGTGTGTAGATTTTCACGGTCAGGTTTGCATTTCAGTATTCTTACTGATATATTTAAAGACTTGAGCTTACAGAATTTCTGTCTCTGTTTTCTTTAGGCCAGGTAGTCTGTGTGTGCTTATGTACATGTTTTAAACACTGCTGCTGAATCCAGGAATGCACTCTCAAAACTGCTGTGCAATTATCAAAAATTGTTTAAAGGAAAGCTATAGCCCTACATTTCTTCCATATCACTAAAAATGGCAGTAATACTCACACTGACAGAGGTGCAGCATTTTTGTAACTTTAATTTCGAAGCCCACCCAGCTCTCACTCTTTACCTTTGTATGTGTTGTATATTAACAGTATTATTCTTGGCTCTGTTTTTAGCTTCATGAAAACTATACAACCTACTTTAGTATTCTTTAGTCTTTAAAAGGCAAGACTGGGAATTGAGGAGTAATCAGTAATGGTTATCTGCCTTTCCTATTTAAAAACAATAATGATGTTCACTCATCCTGAACAAGGCCTTTAATTAATCATTGTAGTAATGCAGACTGAAGTCCCAGTGTTACTATCACTGACGCAGAACAGTAATATTAAGTCCTGGTTAAGTGCTTTTGTTCTGTGAAATAAACCTTTACATCAATTCCCAATAATTTAGTAAAATTAAAACGTAGCCTTGTAATTCTAGTAATTTCAAGCAGGTGTACTTATTTTTACTGTGTAAGAACTGATAACTACACATTA
This sequence comes from Pipra filicauda, assembly GCF_003945595.2. Taxonomy (NCBI): domain Eukaryota; kingdom Metazoa; phylum Chordata; class Aves; order Passeriformes; family Pipridae; genus Pipra; species Pipra filicauda. The sequence continues at coordinate 671,537 of NW_024104416.1, forward strand.
TTTAGAGGACATGTTTTCAGGCATAAATAAATATATTTTTATATATATTCTCTCTGAATATTTTCTATAGATATATATATATTTAATTCTTATACATACAGATCAATTCTGCGCTCTATAAAGTTTTTCATTCAATTTTGCAACATGTAGCTAAATTCCACAAAACATAGCTTAACCTCCAGGTTTGTTTTTCGGGTTTAAGTGATTCTGGCTTAATGGTCATGGGGAGAACTACAAAACTTTGTGCTTTACCTCACAGACTGATTGACTGAAATATCATATTCACCTTCTATTTAGATATGTTCATCTTCTACTAGTAGCTAATAGCCTAATTAGATTAAAAGCTACCCAGTGCATCTTTTTCCAAGTGAATAATTCAAATGAAATGACTGAATTCTTGGGGGAACCACACAGCTATTTATGAGGATAACTTGGAATTCCCATCAAAGTGGCCACGCACACATCTCCTTCTACTGTCACATTTCAGTACATCCCCCCCAGGTTGGAAACACTGGAGAAGTGAAATACTGTGCAGCTGAATTCTCTGGAGAGCAAGAATGAATTGTGCAGGGACTTAACAAACTCTTCTAATGAAAAAAGAAAGTAAAACCTAAAGAAAATACATTTCTCCAGCAGCCTGAAATGTAAAGGGCTCCATTTCATCCTTATATCCCATGTTATATAAAGTCTCATACTCTGAAGGCAGTGAATTATACAGAGCCATTGGGGGTTTTTGGCACTTCTTTAGCTGGACTTCACATAAATTTTGTCAGGTTTTGGTACATTTTTTTTTTCCCTCAAGCCTTACCATGTGCCACAGCTACCCAAGAAAACCTTTGGCTAGTACCAACTTTGCTTCTTATCCTAAATTTTCCATAGTTCTTATCTAACATCGTGGGCCTGCCAACAGAAGAGAGTCAGCAAGGCACAGAGACCACGGGGTTGAAAATCAAAAATAAGATTAAAAAATGAAAAAAGAAAAGATGAAGGAAAGGTCCTTGGTTTTATATTGGGTGACATGGAATTCCAGAGACAGGGACTGTGCCTTGCTTTCCAGGCAATTATGCACAAATCTCTTGACCTCTGAGCTTTCATTGCCAATTTAACAACTGGGGATGCTGATTTTTGCCTACCCAGACCATCAACTCACAAACACACGCATCAATCAGTGGCTGTTAGGCACCTTGGTAATGTAGGAATCAAAGTAATAAGTATTTGTCTGGCTGGGTAGAAACCTGGGATCAAGCTCTCAGCATGAAAACTGAATCTGACTTTTAATGAGGAGATTTGGATAGGTGGTCTGGTTTTGAACTAAAAACACTGAGAAACACTTTCCAAGTATATTTTTGTCCTTTTAATTAGAGCCTTTTCTCATTTTTTCCAATCCCTTTCAACAATCCTCTAATATTTTTTCAGCCTTGCTTTTTGAGGGGCAGCACAAAGTGAGGCAGATACACCGAACAAGGGGATATCAAAGACTGAATTTCCCCGGTCGCTTTAACCACATGAAAGCTCTCCAAATGTATTCCCTTGCTCCTCTTAGTGGTTTGTATAATGAGATCAGTAGAAGGGAACACTAACATCTCCCCGTTCCATTTGCAGCTGCTGGTAGCTGAAGGATAGCTGGGCTATGGTAATGATTCTATCTGAAAAGGGAATATTTGCTACTGAGTTCTTTCTTGCCTTTTTTTTTTTTTTTTTTTTTTTTTTTAAATGTTCTGGCAGTGTTCTCAGTTTTGGGGAGGAAAGGGAAGAAAAGAGAAGAGCACTAGAGAAAGGGATGATCCCTGCCTCGAGAATTTAAAATCTGATGAGGAAAAAAGAGGAGGGAACTGGGAACTAACTGGTGATCTCAGAGGACAGAGAAAAATTTATGCCAGGGTAAGGAGGAAGGAGAACCTGCTGGTTTCTTATCAGTGCAACTTTATCAGGAGCCACGATGTCCAAGATAACTTATGCCAGTCTTCAGAAGTGGGAGCAGTAAAGCTCTGCGAGAATCACAGAACGGTTTGGGTCGGAAGGGACCTTAAAGCTCATCTTGTTCCACCTCCCTGCCATGGGTGGGTGAGGGGGGGATGCACCCCCACAGCTGGGCCCCCTTCCACCAGCCCAGGCTGCTCAGAGCTCCATCCAGCTCATCGTAGCTCTACAGAACACGGGGACCTTTGCTTGGGGTGCACTAGAAATTGCTGCCCCTTCTTGGCTCCTCAGTTACTGCCCCTGGTAGTGCCCCGGGCTGGCTCCAGCTGGGTGGATTTTCTAAGGCTTTTCCAACAGGGAGAAGTCGCTCAGTGTTGTGTTTCCTCAAGGTCTCCAGCTCAATATGAAGTGGAAAGACTGCACGTCTGCACATCGAGAAAGGAAATGTTCATTGGTGAGGGAAACCGAAATCCAAACGTGAACATGCCCTCAGCAACCAAAGGGGGAGCCACAGATTGGGTAAGGACACTTTGATTGGGTAAGGACACTTTGGTTGGGTAAGGACACTTTGATTGGTAAGGACACTGTGCTGCCTTTTTTTTTCTTTTGCTTTTTTTTTTTTTTTTTTTTAAATGTATATGCCCTCAACAACGTGGCTTTTGGTTCTTACCTTATTGACTCAATGCAAATAAACTCCAAACCCAAGTACAAAGTGGGAGTACTGGTCTATTTTTAGGAAGATTAATCTTTCAAATAGGAGTTTACACCCATGCCTTTGTATGACACCTCTCCTCTCAAATTAACAGCCAACCCCACGTTCCCCTAATGCTGCACCCTCCCCTATAGCACTCCCCACTACCCTGCTCTTCCTTCTCCTACTCCTGCATTCCCAGGCTGCAGGTTCAGGTTGGAAGGGATCTTAAAGCCCATCCAGTCCCACCCCCTGCCATGGGCAGGGACACCTTCCACCAGCCCAGGTTGCTCCAAGCCCCGTCCAACCTGGCCTTGGACACTTCCAGGGATCCAGGGGCAGCCACAGCTTCTCTGGGCACCCTCACAGGGGAGAATTTCTTCCCAATATCCCATCTAAACCTGCCCTCTGGCAGTGGGAAGCCATTCCCCCTTGTCCTGGTACTCCAGGACATAGTCTCTCTCCATCTTTCCTGTCAGCTCCCTTCAGGCACAGGAAAGCCACAATTAGGTGCTACCCTATATAAAAACAGCCCTTCACATGATAATTTTCCATGCGTATAACTGTTTCAGATATGTTTCAGAGATAAAGCTATCATAGCAATAAAATGATGTAGCCAAATGCTCCCAAAAACTGAGATAAAATTGAATTTATTTGCTCTGTTTCACACATATTCTGCTATGATGTCACTCCAGGCTATGGAAGCTTCTGCTTATTGATGGGTATGGAATGTTCATGCCAAAATGCACCAGCCTCCTAGACAAGATGGACACAGCTTTCCTCACAAGAGGTGTTTTATGATATGTGGATTTTTATGGGAAAGACAGACCTTCACACCTACACAGACCTTCCCTTTGCCAACTTGTGGTTGATAAGCAAAATGATTATTTTTCTACAGATTTTGTTCTCCAGACAAATGAGCCCGGGGATGGGTCCCTTTAACATGTTATTTTCTCTAATAATATATAATATATACCTAATTTTTGCTTATGTGCTAAGAGGCTTACTGCCACTCCTGGGCAGCACAATTATTAGTACCCCTTCAGGGAACAGTATGACTTAATCTTTGTTCAGAAGGAGAGTATCATTAAAGCTGTTTGAATAATTTACTTTTTGATTCAACTGCTGAACCAGACAATAAAAACTAAGAAAAATTGTGCAGATCAAATTAAAACTAAAACTTGCTCATTTTTCCTCATCAATTCTAGAACTTTAGGAGTTTAATTTATTTTGATTTGCAACCTGAAGTGAACCATTTTTGTTTCAGGGAGCCTTTTGAAAAACAAAGGAAAATAGAAAGGTTAAATTCTCAAGCTCTAGGAAATACTGGTTACATTTTATTGCTGGGTCAAAAAGTTAGTCTAAGGCAGAGTAAGAGGAAAGACTGAATCAAAATCTTCTTCTTTAAGCAACTCTCAGTCCTGTTGATTTTGTCTCTGCTTTACCAATTAATTATTTTAACTCTAAAACCAATTTTCCTGAAGTCTGAACATTGCTGAGACTGACTGTATTCTGAGAAAAAATCCAGCATAAAACTAAGCAAGGTCGTAGGAAGGCTGTAAAGAAGATTTAGACTCAGCAGACAAATGCTAACAGTTACTAACATCTGAGCTCTGCCACCCAAACACACACAAATGTCAGATAATCAAGAGCTCTGTCTCCTTTGTTTGCCTCAGTGAGTTAACTTTTCTGAACCTGAGTGGTGTCAGTGCAAAACCTCCTGTGAGTGCTGCTGGAATATCTCCTTGTAGCATTCAGTGACTGTCCTTTCCCCCAAAATCTCTCTTAGCAACATTTTATTCTTTTAAAATCAGAAAAAAAAAAAGACATTTGGGAACCTTGTTCATTATTTTCCTCTAATCACGGCATGAGCTGAGTGACACAGGAGTGAATGGTGCCACCTCCAGTTGGCAACCGGTCACCAGTGGGGTTCCCCAGGGCTCAGTGTTGGGCTGGTCCTGTTTAAGATCTTTATGGATGACCTGGATGAGGGGATTGAGGGCACCCTCAGTAAGCTCAAGGATGACACTCAGTTGAGCAGGGGGGTTGTTTAGCCGGGGGGCAGGAAGGCTCTGCAGAGGGGTCTGGACAGGCTGGATCCATGGGCTGAGGACAGCAGGGTGAGGGTCCACAGGGTCAAGTGCTGGGTCCCGCCCTTGGGTCACCACAACCCCCTGCAGCTCCAGGCTGGGACAGGGGGGCTGGAAAGCTGGAAAAGCCCTGGAGGGGCTGGTGACAGTGGCTGAACGTGAGCTGGGTGTGCCCAGGGGGGCAAGAAGGCCAAGGGCACCTGGGCTGTACCAGCAATAGTGGCAGCAGGACCAGGGCAGTGACTGTCCCTGTGCTGGCACTGCTGAGGCACCTCCAGTCCTGGGGTTGGTTTTGGGAGCCTCATGATGAGAAAGACATGGAGAGGCTGGAGTGTGTCCAGGGAAGGGAACAGAGCTGGGAAGGGGCTGGAGCACCAGGAGAGGCTGAGGGAGCTGGGGGGGCTCAGCCTGGAGAAAAGGAGGCTCAGGGGGGACCTTCTGGCTCTGCAACCCCCTGACAGGAGGGGGGAGCCGGGGGGGGGTCGGGCTCTGCTGCCAGGGAACAAGGGACAGGAGGAGAGGGAACGGCCTCCAGCTGTGCCAGGGGAGGCTCAGGTTGGACATCAGGAGGAATTTCTCCCTGGAAAGGGTGGTCAGGCTTTGGAAGGGGCTGCCCAGGGAGGTTTGGAGTGCCCATTCCTGGAGGTTTCAAGGAAGGCCTGGCCGTGGCACTGAGTGCTCTGGGCTGGGGGACAAGGTGGGGATGGGGCACAGGGGGGACTCCATGGTCTTGGAGGAATGCTGTGATTCTGTGATTCTGAGGCTTTAACATACCAGAACAGAGCAATGGCAAAGAGGTTGAAATGGGGTCTTCCAAGAAACATATTGTTTTGTGGGCTGCTTGTATTAACTAAACCAAGATCAAGAAAACAGTGCACCTCTCACCGTTGGTCAGAGAAAATCACCCGGCCAGGCAGGAGAGGGATTTATTTTTAATGTTGTTTGTTGTTTAGGTGTTGCTAAACGTGAATCTGGCAGCACTTGTTAGTTCATTTGAACACAGAATAGAAGAAAAACTTTCCCCCTGTTTTTTATAAATGTTTGATGCACTATGTCATTTTACACAGTCACAATAAAAAAAAATGGATCAAACACCGAAATAGTTGTTTTGTTTGCCAGTCAGAGAACAATGCCAGTTGTCAGCATTTGAATTATTATAGAGCCATTTAACATGTGTGCAAAAAAGACTATGTATTCTTGACTTGCCTTGTATTGCATCAGCAAATAGAATTACTTAACAGGATTAAGATTGAGCTATATTGTACACTTCTATTTCAGTTACAGCCTTTGTACATTGCCTCTCTTTGTACTTAACACACGTAACTGTATTAATAAAAATAAAACACTGAATTGCAGACTGCTTCATTAAAGAATTTTATAACCTGTATTTCAAAAATATACTGAAACTTAACCAATTATGGTTAAACGAGGCTCCACATGATAAAATTTATTTTTAATTTTTTCACAGACTTACAGAATGTTTTGAGTTGGGAGAGACCTCAAAGATCATCTCATTCCACCCCCTGTCATGGGCAGGGACACCTTCCACTAGCCCAGGTTGCTCCAAGCCCCGTCCAACCTGGCCTTGGACACTTCCAGGGATGGGGCAGCCACAACTTATATAAACACTAAATCTGGCTCCTGTTTTTGTGCTATGTAGTTGAGAAAGATGGATCAATCTAATTCGTGTCAAATATCATTATTGGCCTGACCCAAATGTAACCAGAACAAAAATATGATGTTGCTCATGGGAGGAGTGAAAACCAAAATAGTTCCTCAGTCAATGCTTGTTTTACAGAAGACAACCCTGTCTGATTTCTTCCAGATCTTTCACTTGAGCTCAACTTTTTTCTGCTAGGCCCTTCATTCCAGCACGTTATCCAGAAAGCTGGTAATAATAACTACCATTTGAATTTTTGGCAAATAATTTGTTGCAGCTGTAGTTGTTCACATGCACCATTAACTGCCTGGGCACATTGGGAAAAAAAATGCTGCCTTTTTCAGGGTATTTCACAGCTTTTCTGCTATAAGACTTACAATCCTAAACTATGAAAAACTTCCCAAATCCAAAGTATTTCCAATCCTCCAAGAAACAAGAGATGAAATGCACCTATTGGAATTCTTCACAGGGGTTAGAAGCAACCATCACTTCTGTTTACACTATAGGATTATAAATTATATTGAAATATCATTCAGTTCGAGTCGCTCTCCAACACTGCAAGGAGATGGATGGTCTCCAGGGTAAGGTTGTCATAAAAAGGAAAATCAAACCAGCTGAATAATACAATAAGTCTGTGTATCAAGCCAGCTCAACCAAGCAGTGATAAGAACTGTGGCAGGCTTTGAGGAGCTGCCTGACAGATTTCATTTGTCTGAGTTCAGATCTTGCCCTGGTGTCATATGTCATATCCTCCCACCATCCCTTTGGTGTTCTACCAGCACCCCTCCAGGTGCTGTCAGGGGATTAGAAGGAGTCTACCAGTTAAAATGCTTGAATGGATAAGTCAAGAGTACAAGGAAAGGGCCCATTTCACTTCTTCTTTTTTATGTGCCACAGAACTGACACATCTTTTGCATTTTGTTCTGTAACTCAACATATATCAGAGTTTAGAATGTAAATGTGTGGTGCAGTGTTGAGATGGGACATTTCACATACATATAAATACTAATGAGAGTGGAAAATGAAGGTAATTTAGCCCTTAGACAATATCAAGGGTTATCTTTAAATCTGTGACTACTGATGCAACATCTGGAACCACGTAATCAGTTATTACTAGTGTCCCTACAATTTAAAACACAAAGACCTGTTCACTTGAAAACAAGGCATAGCAAAATAAGAGTTGCCATGTGTTATCTACAGTGTTTCCTCTGTGATTTCATTTCTTCATCACTTTTAACTACTTTTTGCATTTCACTCCACTGAGGTATTATAGAATCACAGCATTATTAATGGTGGAAAAGACCTCCAAGACCATCAAGTCCAACCTTGTCCCCCAGCCCAGAGCACTCAGTGCCACGTCCAATCCTTCCTTGGACACCCCCAGGGGTGGGGACTCCACCACCTCCCTGGGCAGCCCCTGCCAATGCCTGACCACCCTTTCCAGTGAGAAATTCCTCCTGATGTCCAACCTGAGCCTCCCCTGGCACAGCTGGAGGCCGTTCCCTCTCCTCCTGTCCCTTGTTCCCTGGGAGCAGAGCCCGACCCCCCCCGGCTCCCCCCTCCTGTCAGGGAGTTGCAGAGCCAGAAGGTCCCCCCTGAGCCTCCTTTCTCCAGGCTGAGCCCCCCCAGCTCCCTCAGCCTCTCCTGGTGCTCCAGCCCCTTCCCCAGCTCTGTTCCCTTCCCTGGACACGCTCCAGCCCCTCAGTGTCTTTCTTGTCATGAGAGGCTCAGAACTGGCACAGGACTCAGTGATATTTTTTATATGTTTTACAGACCTGTCTAATGCATGTTCCTGAGTTAGTTCTGAATGAGCTTTGGGAAATAATTGAGATTACTAAGGTAGGTATCTAGTGACACCTTCTCTACATAAATATTCACTTGCTGCTCTAGAACAGTGTCATCCACCCTCACTGCCCTGCCATGGCTGCTCTGGGTGCCCCGGTCACACCGGTGTGTCCCAAACAGCAACAGGTGCCTGTGCTCAGCTATCTGCACCACAACACACACAAACACAGCACAAAAGCAGTTGTTCTCAGTGTCAGGAAGCAGGTCTGTTGTGTTTTAAAAGCAGCACCTCAAAGAGCCCAGTAGATGTAGGAGAACCTTGTGTTTGTGTTGCCCACTCCAGCTCAGCAGGAGAAGGGGCTGTAGCACCATGAACAGCAGATGTCTACACAAGCACATAATGCATTCCCAAAATTGACTGCTTGCCTGTCTGTGCCATTCTGGGGATGAGAAGAACATGAAAAAATCCCCCTCTGAGCAATCCCAGGGCTTTGAGTTTTGAGCTTCAATTTCTGGCACCCACAACCTTCCATCCCCTCTTACACAAATCTCTCCCACACGTTTGCCTGCACACAGGATATGCAAAACAATTTAAAAAAATAATCAAAATAGCACGTTTTACGAGTAAAATTCAACCTCACACTTTTGATGTGTAATGCTGTCATAATTGGAAAACCTAATATAAAGCATGCAAACTAAAGAGCAGTGGCTTCCTGGGTGAACACAGGAAGAAAAGCAAAGGTAGAAGTTCCACTTTCAAATTCTTCACTTACGAGAGAAATCTTTGGACATTACCAATGCAATGAACAGAACTGGGAAAGGATAAGATACAGTCTAAAATTCAATGGCATTTCTATTTCACATCAAAATTGAAGGTTTTGCATAGCATTTGTGGTTGAGCCCAACAGGTTTCTTAAATCAAAGGAAGAAGATTCAAGTCCAACACCATCCATTAAAACTATTTATACATATGTATATCAGCAAACGTCACTTTATATCTATTAAAATGACAAGAATAATTACTCCCATATCAAGTCAAGGCTTTTTGATCATATACACATCACCTGGAGGAGGTGGCCAAAGACAAAAGGTAAAAACCCAGAAATTCTTTAGCTGCAAAGTATCCCTGAGCTGCAGATCCCAGCAGAGACACAGCAGCCTGACTGTAGGAGAAAAACTAAACCTAAAATTCCAGTTCGCATCTACTAAAGACACAGGCTTCCAGGTTTTCAGTTGTATTGATTTTAAAATATTTGCCTTTTTAGTTGTAAACAAAAATAAAAGTGCACGTGAGTGAAAATATCAGGGGGGGGACAAAAAAAAGAATAGTGGCTCAAGCTCCCTTTAATCAGCAGCATTCAGGAATAAAATAGCTGCCAAAAAGCTGTTTCCCTGCATTGTAGTTATCAGGCCAGCCTGATGCCAGAGTGCCTCTAGCAATGTTGTTTTGACACACTAGTAATGTCTGCAAGTTGTTAGCAAGGGCTGTATTAAATCATCTTGTCACCAATTCTAGCTTTTATCAAGTTAAGTTAAACAAATTCGCCACTTCAAATAGAAAATGTTTTTTTTTCCAGTAGAGTAAGTCTGGATAGAAAATTTGAAATCCCATTTCCTTGCTTGTGTCTGGCGCTAGACTTGGGTGGAGAAGGCAGAAGAAAAGATACTTTATTTTTCAATTTTAGAAAATTCAAAAATGGTAAAATGAAATTATCTTTCACTTCCAAACTTTAGAAGCAGTGCCTTTAAAATAATGATGATTTTAGCCAAAGCGAGAAAGAAAAGCAGGTGGTGGTGCAAGATTTATTTAACATCAAAATGAGCTTCTTACAAGAAACAACATTTTTAAAGAGTTTGCACTTGGTAATGCCAGTCATATTTTGAAACTTGGCATCTTTAGGGCCCCAAAATCAAATCAAATCAAAAAAATTAAGTGTAATAGTGGAGTCAAAGGATGTATATTAAGGATGGCACAAAACCCCCACATAGCAGCAGGAGATGGATTGATGCCATGACACAGGATGACAAGATGACTCAAACACTAGAAAAACTGAAGTTGTCAGAGGGGAGAGGTCCTGACTTCCCCAGAGAACACAAACTAAGCAGCACAGACTCTGGAATGAACAGGGACACATGTCCCGACATTCCTGAACACTGGGAAAAGAGCAGACTGCTATACTGGCTTTTATCTAAGCCCTTATATCACACAGAGGTGTAATAAAAATGCCTAGAAATGTTTCAGCAGTTTCTAATTAAAATACTCGAGAAGTATCCTGACATGTGCATCTGCCTTCTCTTCACCAAATTAAACATCATTTCAGCAATCAGAGCAGATTAAATCCTATGTCTGAGACTTTTTTTCAGCTTACATTCACTCCTAATTCTAAATGTAGGTTACTAAAAAATATCCTGATAAGAAATTAAACCCGACCACTTATTTTTTCAACCACTATTGACTTCCCTATGATAAATTAGTCTGTTTTTGACCAAGTTGGCAGAAATGGATTGTGGTTCATCTCACGGGGATGACAGTCTCTTAGGCAGAGCTATCCCAAACTGGGAAGAGTGGGATGTCATATTTTATGGAGAGAGAGATGCTGTGTCTCCCACCTCTGAACTCAAGGTATCTGGGTCAAGCACGAGCTTAAACTTTCAGAAAAGTGGGAAAGTTAATGTAAACCCCAGAGGAAAAGGCCTTCATATGTTCTTCTGGGTGAATAAACAGTAGGGTTGTTTTGAATGAGCTGTTTTGAGTCACTTGAATTAGCAAGAGCTCCCAAAGGAAATTTTCCTACTTGTGGCAAAACCAATTGGGAACATCAAGAAAGCACAGTTTTAAAAGAGAAGATTGTGACTAAAGGATTTAGGCTAAGAATGATTAATCCCAGGATTCTACCCTTGTCCCTGGGAAGGAAGGCAACAAATGTTCCTATAGTGAAGTGTTTGAAAAAAGTGCAAAATGCCTCTCCAGTAATAATGTTCCTCATCCAGGAAGAGTATTTACTAAAGCCTTACAATTCAAGGTGGGATTTTACACTGTCCCAACAGACCTGCTTTTCCAGATGAAGAAAACTTACCTCTCCTGGTCACATGTAAAGGCAACCAAAAAACCCAACTAAACCACTTGGTATTGGAATCCTTCCTCTTCTCTTTCACAAATAAGAAAGTATCTCCAAAGGTGCAAACAAGGGCACTGCAAAATGCCCAGTTTGCCCAGAGAAGCTGTGGCTGCCCCTGGATCCCTGGAAGTGTCCAAGGCCAGGTTGGACGGGGCTTGGAGCAACCTGGGCTAGTGGAAGGTGTCCCTGCCCATGGCAGGGGGTGGAACAAGATGAGGTTTAAGGTCCCTTCCAACCCAAACCATTCTGCGATGATTCCACACAAACACTCTGCCCTCACAACTGATTTTCTTCTAAGAGGTAAATAAAATATCACCAGGGATTTTCTTCTTCTTCAAAACCCATCAGCTGCCACAGCACAGCAGAGATGGGCAAACTTTCTGCCTCAGCTGGTAACGTTCATGATAGTTCTGCAAGACTGACTTGAAGGTTATCTTGATTACTGCAGAGCCAGGGAAATTCTGAAAGTTTCATATCTCAGTGAAGTTACTGAAGCCTTTGGATTCTCAGTAAATACACAATCACTCAGTTCTGACCTTCTCTCTCTGCGATTCGCAGTGAATGCCGCGTTTCTCACCTGGAAAACTCCCCTGTTGCAAAGAGGAGCCAAAGCCTGTGTCGGGGGGGTGTCAGCCTCGCCTGTCACTCAGGCATTCAGGAAGGTTGCTGGGCTCTTGGCTGGGCTATCTCTGTAGGGCTGGTCTGTAAGAATCCCAGCAGACCCCCTGATTCCAAGGGGCTGTGCACTAATGGGTGAGATTTACCGTGCTTTTCCCACCAGAGCTTCTCCTGATGCTAATTCAGGAGAAAGCTCAAGGGATCAGTTTGCTTCTTCCTCTCATCCCAAAACATTTGGTAGATTATTAGTCGGTGGGTTCCTTCCACATTCAGCATGAATACAATGGGATCTTCAATGAATTCCTTAGAATTCCACCAGGTAACAGCACAGAACAGCTTTATCTGAGCCAGGGAGGAAAGCAAAGGGAAAACTGTCTTCACAGTAGTGGGCTGAGAGGTGTTGGTTAAACAAGGAACTTATTCAAGAATTCCACACGTCTAGCTGGACTTTAATTATCTATATTACCTTCATTTAGTGATAAAAATGGGATTCTTCAGGAGCCTCAGTGCTGCAATACGTGACTGAACAAGTTTAAGTCCTGACTCACATACATCACAAATTTAGCTCCTGATATATATATATATATGTCTCTCCATATAAAATTCATTCTTATTTACATAATTATAAACAACATACAAGGAGAGAAACCTTAATTGAAGTCAAACGGGTTTTTTTTATAGGCTAAAGAACTGCCTATGTTTTTCCCCTATAATTAAAATCAAGCCCAGAATTTCCCCAAACACAATGAAATATTTAATTGAATAGACAAAGAGTCTCACAGGAACACACACCATTGGGATACTCTGTGTGTCTCCTTTGATTATGCAGAAAATCCATATTTTTCCAGTTTTATAAAATCCATATTTTTCCATTTTCATAAAAGAAATGGACATTGCACATGCTATTAACATATTTCAGAATAAGATTTCACGAAAGCTCAGCTTTTGATTAATGTTTGTGTGACACTAAAAAGTCACCAATCTGCCCTTGATAGCAGATATCTAGAATATGATCCTTTTTCTTTTTAATAAGCAAAATCTTTTTATACATGAAAAAAGATGAAAAGATGAAATGTTTCACTCGTGTTGTGAAATTTGAAGGAATGACAAGTCTTTTAATACCAGGCTAAGAATATCAGATCACAGCAAGAAAGGTTTAAACAGTTTATTAATCTACAGCAAAGAACAGAATAAAAACTCAGAACCACTCAGAATATCTTGGAAGAAGAAATAAATGCTTATGAGACTCTGCTCCTCAATAAAGGAAATGGGATTTTTCCCATGGACTTCCAATGACATTACTCAGAATTACTCTTCTTTTAACAACAACAAAAAAAGTTTAAGACTATTAAGAGAGGTAATATCATAATGTCGTATGCTAATTTCAAGTTTTTTACTTGCTAAGCACTATTTATTGTATCTGGCTAATTTTGAGATGTTTGGAACTAGGAAAGTCTCTTCTCCTGCCCTCCTTTCTGCAAATACATTGAACAATTTTGAAAAGCAGCTCAGAGAGTTTTCATTAACAAAGGGATGGCAAAGGTATGTCAGGAAAAATCTCCAAGGAAAGTTTAGTAAATGTTTCTCCATGTTTAATAATAAATATTGATTATTTAACAGCCAGGCTTCCAGATGCTGAAATGGCAAAAGCACCGTTGGCAGGAAATCAGCACGGCTGGAACTCTCTACAGTGGGTATAAGAAAATAAAGTGCATCTTGGGAACCATTTTACTTCTCTCAGTGCAATGCCTCAGCCCACCTTGTTTTACCTTTAATTAGTTCATGGTCACCAAATTCACATTGTGCTAAGGTAGTGCCATATAGTGTTGTTTCCAAACAAATTTTAAATTAAAAATAAATAAAGTAATCATAGATGGGGGAGCCGGGGGGGGTCGGGCTCTGCTCCCAGGGAACAAGGGACAGGAGGAGAGGGAACGGCCTCCAGCTGTGCCAGGGGAGGGGCAGGTTGGACATCAGGAGGAATTTCCTGCTGGAAAGGGTGGTCAGGCCTTGGAGGTTTGGAGTTCCCAGCCCTGGAGGTGTCCAAGGAAGGACAGGACGTGGCACTGAGTGCTCTGGGCTGGGGGACAAGGTGGGCACCAGGAAAAGGGTGGACTGAATGACCTTGGGAGGTCTTTTCCAACTTTAATGATTCTGGGATTCTATTCTATGATCTCAATCTTGTTCTTTTTGCTCATACAGTGATTGCAAACCTACAATAAGTTTTCCACTCTGCTTTCTGAAGCTGTAGGTCCTTTGGTGCATTTTATCATTTCACTGTTTGAGTGGCAACACAGTTTTTAGCACATATATCTGTAATATCCATCCTTAGGGCTTTATCCCAAAGAACTTGTACCCTAATGGAAATGGTGGAATAAAACAACTGTTAAACGAGCATGAAAAAATTATGTGAGCCATAAGAAATGGTTCCTGAAATGCTTCTCATCAGTAATTGTTCTAAAAAGAAAGGGGTGAGAGGAAAAATTGTTACATTGAGTTGGTTCTTGGTCTGTATGTATTGATTAAAAAATCCATTTAACCTTAACTTGTTCAGTGCCTTATTATGCACAAGGAACGTGACCTAACTAGTGCTGAACAACTTCTGAGAAGGAGCCTCATTGATTTCAAATCCCAGTCATTTAACTACAAACCAAAAAGAGCAGTAAAGAAATGAACGTTCTTCAATCACAACTGTTGATATGAATTGAACCACATGGGGGAAAGCCACCCAAGGGCACACAAAGAATAAAGAGTGGGAGTGTGCAGAGATGTGAGCAGACAAGAGATGTTTGCCAGGTTTATACAGTAATTGAAACAAAGGATCTTTCAACAGAAGACAAAATGTCTTAAAATAAAACTAAACATGGACACCAAATTCAAAGATGGTGTGTGCATCATCATCTGTTCTGTGAATTTTAGAGACTCCACAGAGTGTTTGCAGTCTGTCCAAAGGTTGAAGAAGTTCTTGAATTTCATTTAAAAAGACTGGCAAACCTTGTGCAAAATAGGTTCAAACAAGCCTTCACAAATATAACCAGAATACCTTTCAAATGAAAGTCATACCTCTAATCTCTTCTTAACATTCACAGGAGGAACCTGTAACTCTGCAAATAACATTATCCAGTGGTCAGGCAGGTTGCAGCAATTATCCATTCAGTCTTAGGTAGAGCACACATCGATGTATATTCACTTTCTGATGGGGTGGGAATGGTCTTTCACCTGAAAAGAAGACAGACCATGGAGAAAGCCTGTAGGCACAGTTTATTTGATCCTTGAGAAATTCATAATATTCAAAATAATTACTGCAATATTATCTTGCCATAGGCATAGCATAGCCTGGAAGAATCTTGAGGAATACATTAGCATATAAAAATACTTGGTGTAGTATCTCCGAAGAGATAATAACTAATAATTCACAAACAAATGCTAAAACTTATTTAACATCAGACTGAGGCAGACAGAAACACAGGGTGAGAAATCCCACCAAGCACAGCATGGATCGTGGGAGCAGTAGGATGGGGATACTCAGAAGAGACATCTCTGTGCATAACATATACAAGTATTACACATAATAATGCCAATTAATAATGCTAATAATAATGCACTCAGCTGGCAAATAAGAGCTTCCTCTGATCGGCAAACCTGACTTCTGAGAATAAACCTGCTGAAGTCAAGCTGAGAACTTTCCTAAAAAGAATTTTCTAATCTTCTGTGGTGAGGACCTGTGTGCCATCCAGTAAAGCAGATTAATACAATGATTTTTGATTTTCAGAAAGACTTTCAGTGCATCTGCTTCCTTTTGATCTTTTTTTACAGTCAAAGACTAATTATGAGAATTTGATGTCCTGTGTTTATAATAAAGCTGGCATTAGCTATGTGTTCTTAATTAAAGCTTTAAGATGTATTAGACAAGGGCACGAATGGATTCAAATGTATTCTTTGAAAAAGTTTCAGCATTTTGCACTTTGCTTCTACTACATGAACACAGAGACTTCATAGCCAATGGAGCCAGTGCTGAAGACCTTTCAAAGAGAAGCAGCACTCCAAAATTCCACAGAGGAACAGGAATTATGGATCATTTCTCAATAACTGAGGTGCAGCAGAGAATGAAGTTCAGTTTCAGAATCTCGTGCTGCAGGAATCTTCTCAACTCTCCCCACTCTGTGTGGGCTTTCACCCCTTCATCTGACCCCTGCCTTCAGCAGCAAAGGTGAGCACTGGGGTGGGGAGAGCTCCCCCATTTAGCTCCTGAACTGAATGGACATTATTTCACCTCTCCATCTCAAGGCAACTGATTGATGAAAAGCACAGAACCATCTGGGCTTCGCTGACAATGGACACTGAGGATCATTTGTTCATTATTCTTGACTCAAGCTGGGAAAACATTGTGTAGGTGAAGGATTTAAAACAAGCAACAAACCTAAATGTCCACTCTTCACTGTTTTATTTGCAGACAACACCAAGCTGAGCAGTGCAGGTGACACAGCTCTGCTGGGAGGGAAGGCTGGGAGAGCTGGGATTGTTCAGCCTGGAGAAGAGAAGCTTTGGGGTGACCCCATTGTGGCCTTGCAGGACCTGAAGGGGCCAACAGGAAAGATGTAGAGAGACTCTTGACAAGGGCTGGAGGGACAGGACAAGGGGAATGGCTTCCCACTGACAGAGGGCAGGGTTAGATGGGATATTGGGAAGGAATTCCTCCCTCTGAGGATGTTGAAGCCCTGGCACAGGCTGCCCAGAGAAGCTGTGGCTGCCCCATCCCTGGAAGTGTCCAAGGCCAGGTTGGATGGGTCTTGGAGCAACCTGGGCTAGTGGAAGGTGTCCCTGCCCATGGCAGGGGTGGAACGAGATGAGCTTTGAGGTCCATTCCAGCCTAAGCCATCCTGTGATTCCATGATCTCTTTTTTGAAATTATTCTCATTTATCACACACTTGCCTTGGGCAGTGCTGTTCCAACTTTAAGCTGCCAATCAAAATTGACATAGGGTGGAGATAAGGAAAGAAATAAATACCCCTCTAGGTAAATTACCATGTTGCCATATCACTTATTCTATTTTGAATTACTTTCTCATCATCTCTCCAAAGCTGGCAGAAAATGGTTTAACAGCTCATTAGCCCAGTGTTCTATGGACTAAACTGCTTTCCTCGCCCTAAAATTTGTCAGCACCTTCTTTGTCAGAAGACAGTAAGAAAGGGGCCAGAAAGATATTGCATAAATGAAAGTTTATATCTGAGAAGACCAGCTGCTATCATTAAACTCCTGATTATCAAGAGGAATTCAGGAAATCCTAATCCCTTTCCTGGCTGTGTGCACTTCTATTTGTCTTTCCAACAACTTGCTGAATTCCACGTTCATTATTTGCACTTTGTTACAGTGATCAGCATTGATGTATCCTCCAAAGAGAGGGGATAAATAACACAGCACACCCCTCTCTTAAAAAAAACCAAAACATTAGTGAATGTAACATTGTTTTAAGCTATTAGCAACCAAAACATAATTACTGAGTTTTTTGTGATCCCTGAGAAGAGCCCCCTTGGTTGCTATTACACACAATTAGGTATTTATGAGTAATTTGGGATTTATGAGTTTTAGTGCACGAAATCTGCACCCACTATATGTTTCTTTCAGGTCTCTAAACTACTCTGGGTTGCCATGGCATTTTTTTCCCCCCAACATCATCAAATTTTAGAGAAAAAAAAAAGATATGGCTTATAGCCCCAGATCTCACATATCTCACAGTGAATTCAGACAGCTGGTTATCCCCATCCTTCAGTTTTGCTGGACAAGGGTTCTGGATTTGCTTCACTTCCCAAGTTCTGCTCAGTGACAAAACACAGTGGGCCCCTGAAGAGGTAAATGGGAAATATTACTTGTGAATATGCTATGCTAGCTCCCTTTCCTTCATGTTTTTAATCATAGCAATTGCTGTTAAAACCTCTTCATGGGATAAATCAGGCAGAAGTGATTTTGTAGAAATAATGAATCCTTAAAAGGATTAAAAATATGGCACCCTATGCTTGGGTGGAGTGGACCTTATGAAAACATATTTTTAATATATTTTTAAACGTAATATTTTTAAATGGCTCACAACATGAAAGATAAATAGGGGTTTGATTTTAAAATTTCCAAGCAAGATGTTTCAAATTAATTTAATTTTGTGAGGTGTCCAAAGAGTCGATTGTCATTCAGTCGAAGTGTCTGTTACCAACTACAACCCATCTTAATTTGCAGATATATGCAAACACACATTCTTATGATTTTATTAACTGACTTTTCAAGATGGAAAACCTGTTTTTTTCTTAATATCTCTGTATCTGCACAGTTCCACTGGCTTTGACAGAGCGATTCCAGCTTTCCACCAGCACAAATGAGTCATCAAGGCAGCTCAGGGACTTCTGATGTATCTTTAAGGTCTGATAGAGTCAACTGCAAACTGGCTCAACCCACTAACGAGACAGTCATTAAGGAAAAGGGTCATTATAAGTTAATTTAGACATGAAAGCCCTCAGTCAGACTTGCTGGTTTAGGCAAAGCTCTGGTTCCAGGAGACTATAATCTCAGATCTGCTATTTCTCTGTCATGAGATGGTTACGAAGAATAATTCTCCTGTGCATGGGAGAATATATTCCTGAAGGACAGGAACATATTAAAGTGAGAAAATGCTTCACAGAAAATATACTTGCTGATTCAATATGCAAAATTTATCTTCTCCTAAATTTGTGTGCAAGCCTAGAACTTATCTCGAAATTTGACTCGTAATAAAGAGGAACACATGTATCCAACTACAAAGAAAAAGAAGTTCTCTCATAGTTAGTCCTGAGAAACTAAGGCAGCATGAATCTCTGAAGGCCTCCAATTTCATATATTTGGATTCACCCAAAGGAACATTTTTCATTTTCAAGCCCTTGGCATCTTTTTGTTTTGTTTATTTTTGGTCTCCTAGACACTGAAAAACAAACTTCAGAGTAAACTGTGTATTATTCTTCTAAATACAACAGGTAAGTGAGATCTAAATTGCATGAATAGTTATGCATAATCTATAAATAATGTTGGGCTACAGAGTATAATGTTATTAAAAATTTACTTTTTTTTGGTTTTGTGGCAATCTAGAGTTAGTCTCCTAGTGATTAGTTTGGGGTAAAATCAATTAAAATGCATTAAATGCACTAAATCAAATAAAATGCACTAAACCCACCTATTTTTAACCGACTATTCTCCATGCAGAAGTTCTCAATTAAATCAAAGTCCTGTTTTCATGTTTCTACATGTTTGGTGACCTTCTCCAGGACTCAATGTGGAGAATGTATCATGGCAGAAGGTGAACACCTCTATCAAGGTGGTGATTTAAGTAAAAATCACACTTTTCCCCTTGGATTTCAATCTGAGGGGATTTGACAGATTGGAGAAACCAGGAAATTAATTCTACAACCACTTGAAACGTGCAAAATTTATACTCTAAAGCAGGACAAAAAAAAAGACAAAAAGTTGCCTTTTATTTTATTTTAAATCAAAGACCACTAGCAATGCAAGTTACTGTGATATATAAAGGTCTGATCCCTCTCAGCCCTAATTCCATACTCCACTTAATTAAACAGAAGCAGGTTCTTATACACTGAAATTCTCCTGCTCAGTTTGACTTGGACGTGCTGCACCAAAACCCCCACCTTGGAGCGTGAGGTTGAAATCACATCAGCAGATAAAATCCACCTTCCTGAGGTGCCCAGGAAGGTGAAATAATGTAAATACCCTGAGCATTTGGGAAGAGCAGCGAAAGTTCAGCTTGGCTTTGGGTGTGCAAGCTGCTGGATAATAATGAAAAAAGCTTGAGCAGCCCCACCTGGCAAAACCTGCACAAAATGGGTCCTTTTGGTTGTGCATAATGAGAAAGTTGGAGCTGTAAAGAGGAATGTGTTAATACCCCAAACAGAATAATAACAGAAGAGTAAGGACAAGCGGGCAAATAATGCAATGTTGTTTCTTTGGAAGAAATCCCTTTTCCATGTTACTGTTAATTCAGTAAGTATTTTCACACTTTTATTTGCAATAATAACAATCAAAACACTGGCTACTACAGCAGCCAGGGAGAAACAAGGCACGGAGGTATGAGGAAAAGGAACCTTTAAGTCCATGATGCTCCTTCCCTATGAAACTTAGCCATTTCACCTTCACAGTGACAGGAAAAAAAAGTGTTTTCTAAATGCATCAATAATCTAACTCCCATATTTTGGTCCTTTGTTGCCCCTGATTGCCTTACTTTCATGGCAGGCTGTGATATTATCTGTCTCACTGCAGGACACAAAATAAGAGGGCTGTCAGGATGACATGCATCTACAAGCACTGGCTGACTTTAAACGAAAGACCTTCCTACAACAACTGAAAAGATTTTCTTTCCTTGCTGTGTTGTTTCATATTGTTTTACTTGCTGGTACACACTGATAAACAGGGAAAAGCAGAAAAAAACCCCAAGTGCCAATAAGGTCAGTTTGACTCCCAAAATTTCATACGGATGAAGATTCCTCTCTGACAAAATGTGCCAGGACAGAAAGCTCTTGCTGCCCATGGAGTGCCCAGGCTGGCCTACCAACTACACCTGAAAGCCAAAGGTTCCAGGCTTTATTTCCTGGGGGAAAGGGCTGTTGTTTGCTTTTTTCAGCCCTGGGCTGAAACTGCCGGTCCCACTCCCGAAATTCCATATGGATGAGGATTCCTCCCAGACAGAAGGTGCCAGGACAGAAAGCTCTTGCTGCCCATGGAGTACCAAGAGTGGCCCAACAACTGCACATGAGATGTAGGGTAAGGGCTTTCTTTCCAGTGTGGAACTGCCATCATTCAGTTTTTGGAGCCCTGCGCTTAAATTGCCAGTCCGACTCCACAAAAATACAGACAGCCACACACCTACCTCACAGGCCACCAAAGAGAGCTGGGAGGGTGGCTCTGCCCTTCCTGGGCAACCTGCTGACACACCCGCACTGACACACCACGGCCCTGTTTGCCCACTCCTGTTTGCCAGACTCACGATCGCTGGAACGCCCTGGACCAGTTCATATCACCCAGAACCGAACTGGACTCCATCCCTGGTCAGCTGATCAGGCCTCCCAGGGCAGCTGGGCTGAGCCAGGCTGAGCTGGGAGCAGTTTCTCCCTGCACTTTAAATCTCCCATAAAGGACCTGAGCTCCACCCAACGATCAGCTCATTAGAGCTGGCAGGGCAGCTGGGCTGAGCTTCTCATGGACTATAAATCTGGACAAAGAACCTCAGCTCCACCCCTGGTAACATCATAAAACCTTGCAGGAAAGTTGGGCTGAGCTGGTTGGCTCAGATACCAGGAGAGACAGTTCTTACTGCCCATGGAGTGTCCAGGAGGACCTACAAAGTGCACATGAAACCATGAAGGAAAAGGCTTTCTTTCTGGTGGAAAAGGGCTGTTGTGCACTTAGAGGAATCATAGAGACAAAACAGGCAGTCCAGCTCCCAATATTGATTATGGATGAGGATTCCACTCAGAAAAAAGGTGCCACCACAGAAAGCTCTTGCTGCCCATGGAGTGCCCAGGCTGGCCAACCACCTGCACCAGAAAGCCAAAGCTTCCAGGCTGTCTTCCGTGGGCATAGAGGCTGTTGTTTGCTTTTTTCAGTCTTCTGCTGTAACTCCCAGTACCACTTACAAAATTCCATAAGGACAAAGATTCCTCCCAAACAAAAGGTACCAGGATAGAAATCTTTTCCTAGCCATGAAGAGCCCAGGCTGCCCCACCAACTGCACCTGAAAGCCAAAGCTCACAGGTTTTCTGTCCTGGGGCACAGGGCTGCTGTCCCCTTTTTCAGTCCTGCGCTGCAATTGCCCGTTCCACCTCCCCAAAACTGATACAAATGAAGATTCCTCCCAGGGAAAAGGTGGCAGCACAGAAAGCTCTCACTGCCCCCAGAATACCAAAAGTGGCCCACCAGCTGAACATGAGAGACACATGGTAAAGGTTTTCTTTCCAGTATTGAACTGCCCTCATTCTGGTTTTGAAGTGCTCCACTTAAACTACCAGTTCTACTCCAGAAAAACATTGTTAGCCACAGACCTACCTCATAGGCCACGAAAGAGAGTTGGGAGGGAGGGTGGTTGTCCTCCTTCTGCTCTCTCTGCCTGGGCAACCTGATGCTCAAAGTGCCCTGCCTTTCTAACATGCCACACCCCTGTTTGCCTGCTCCAATTTATATCACCCAGAAACCACCTGGACTCCATCCCTGGTGAGCTGATCAGGCCTCCCAAGGCAGCTGGGCACAGCTGGGCTGAGCTGGGAGCAGTTTCTCCCTGCAGTTTAAACCTCCCACAAACGCCCTCAGCTCCATTCAATGATCAGATGATTAGAGCTTGCAGTGCAGCTGGGTTGAGCTGGGCTGAGCTGGGAGGAGCTTCTCCATGGAGTATAAATTTCCGAGGAAGAGCCACTACTATTCCCCTGGTTACCTCAGAAGGTCTTCAAGGGCAGCTGAGCTGAGCTGGTCTGCTCAGATGCCAGGGCAGAGAGTGCTTGCTGCTAATGGAGTTCCCAAGCTAGCCTACAAACTGTAGCAGAAACCATGAAGGTAAGGCTTTTCTTTGCAGGGAAAAAAGACTGATGTTTGCTTGCAGGAATCATACAGCTGAAATAGATAGTCTAGCTCAAAAAAATTGAATATGGATGAGGATACCTCTGAGATGCAAGGTACCAGGAT
This sequence comes from Pipra filicauda, assembly GCF_003945595.2. NCBI lineage: Eukaryota > Metazoa > Chordata > Aves > Passeriformes > Pipridae > Pipra > Pipra filicauda. The sequence continues at coordinate 694,125 of NW_024104416.1, forward strand.
AGAAGGGACTGGCTGCCCATGGAGTACCCCGGCTGTCGGACCAACTGCAGCACAAACCACAACAGTAAGTGCTTTCTTACCTGTGGAAAAGTACTGTTGTTGAATTTCAGGAATCCTCTGCTGAAATGGCAAATCCGGCTCCAAAATTGCATATGGACAAAGATTTCTCCCAGACAGAAGGTGCCAGGACACAAAGCTTTTGCTGCCTGTGGAGTGCCCAGGCTGGCCTACCAAGTGCACCAGATATCCAAAGGTTGCAGGCTGTCTTTGTTGGGGAGAAGGGCTGTTGTTTGCTTTTTTGTCAGCCCTGCGCTGCAACTGCCAGTCCCACTGCCAAAATTCCATAGGGATGAAAATTCCTCCCAGACCAAAGGTGCCTGCCCAGAAAGCTCTTGCTGTCCACGTAGTGCTGGGAGCGGAGCACCAACTGCACATGAGAGATGGAGGGTCAGGGCTTTCTTTCCTTGGAGGAAGGGCAGTCACTAGGGTTAGGGTTTTGAATTAGGGTTAAGTTTAGGGTGAGATTTAGATTTGGTTACGATTAGGGTCAGGGTTGGAGTTAGGGTTAGAGTTACGGTTTGTTTTAGGGTTAGTTAGGGTTAGGGGTATGATTGTGGTTAGAGTTTAGTCTTAGGGTTAGGCTTAGGTTTAGTTGTGGTTAGGGTTAGGTTTAAGGTTCAGGGTTTGGGTTATGATTAGGCTTAAGGTCGGGGTTAAGGTCAGGGATAGGGTTAGGGACTGGGTTAGGGTTAGCCTGTCTGATTGCCCGAATTCAATATGGATGAAGATTCTTCCCAGAACAAAGGTGCACGCCCAGAAAGCTCTTGCTGCCCATGTAGTGCTGAGATTGGAGCACCCACTGCACACGAGGGACGGAGGGTCAGGGCTTTCCTTCTTGGGTGGAAGGGCCATTGTTCGCTGGCAGGAGCTGAAATTGGCCGTCAGACTCCCAAAATTGCATATGGACAAAAATTCCTCCCAGACAAAAGGTGCCAGGAAAGAAAGTTCTTGTTTCCCGTGGAGTGCCCAGGCTGGCCCACCAACTGCACCAGAGAGCCAGAGGTTGCAGGCTTTCTTTCCCAGGGATAAGGGCTGTTGTTTGCTTTTGTCAGCCCTGCGCTCCAACTGCCAGTCCCACTGCCAAAATTCCATGTGGACAAAGATTCCTCCCAGAGCAAAATTGCCACCACACTCTTTTTAGCTCCCTTCCTGCTGACTCTTGGAGAGTTCAGTAATCTCAAGTTTGTGAAGGTATGCTTTTTGCATTTCCTCTTGTGAACATCTCGAAACCGCAAGGCTTGTTGTCCCAGAGATATGTGATGTGCTCAGTGTAATTCATTCTAGACATTCACTCAGATGAATAAACACTGCATGGGTTATTGCTATTAATTCAGTTTATGGCTTCCAGAAGGCTGCTGCTTTATTGTTTGTTTATATCTCCTGAGAAAATACATAAGTAGTACAGTTAAAAGAGTTCATCTCAATGCAGTCCTCTCAAAATATATTCCTTTGCTGCTTGTGATTTACTCTGCAATCTGCTTTTCCTTAACGGCACTGCTACTTTTTTTATTTAATTTTGCTTTGTACTATACCATTACTTTACAGAACATAATATATTACCAAAAAAATATTAGGGCAGTGTAAATAATAATCTTTGAAAGGTACCTTGCTATTTATAATAGGGCACCTTGTGAATTTTAACCTGGGCTATGTATCTGTCTCAGTTCAGCAGATGTTGTTGATACTCCTGGAGGTATTCTAACTTTGCTTTGTTTTCTCACTGAGTAACCAGATGCCAACTCTCAGAAAACCCAAATCCTGGTGAAATGTATGTCTACTTCAGTGAACAGAATACACATTAGAGATCCTAATCTACCCCAGCAGGGCATATTTACAGATTGAAGACTGCAGGCAAAACCCCAACTGATGCTTACTTTGCATTTCTCTCAAACATATAATGCACTTAAAGAAGAATGGTTTCAAAATCTACACTCTGCTTGGCTCTGCCACTGAATTGCTGAGTGACCTTCCCTTTATTTTCATGGCTGTCACACAGGTTTAATAGAGAACTCAAATAAGTACAGACAAACACAACCAGTGGAAATGTGGAAGAGGTTCAGTGTGAGGGGAAATTAAGTAGGTTACACAATTTCCCCTTCCTAAAGAAAACACAGGGAAAGGAGTCCTGAAAATTCCTAGGCATGCAAAGAACAAATGGATGTGCATTCTTTCTGCAAACACAGGAACCTGGGTTTGTTCAGTGAAACCATCAGGCTTAAACCAGAACACTCTCATGCAACCAGTGGATTTGATATGAAGATAAAGGGTTATACAGGTTCAAAGAGGGATTACAGAGGTTCAAAGGACATAGGTTTAGTATTAGCTATCAAACACAGATATCTGTGTGCAAGATCTTGTACAAGATACCCACATTTTGTGGAAACAGGGAAAACATGACCCTAGGTGTATGATATGCTCTTTCCCTAAAATTCCAGCAGTCCCTTCTCTTGAAATGAGAAGCCAAAGTAAGCTAAACTTAGATCCAGTCTCAGGTGGTCATTACCCATTCAGCAAAATATTTATCATAGAATCACAGGATGGTTTGGGTTGGGAGGGATCTTAAAAACCGTCTCATTCCACCCCTGCCATGGGCAGGGACACCTTCCACCAGCCCAGGTTGCTCCAAGCCCCGTCCAGCCTGGCCTTGGACACTTCCAGGGATGGAAGGACACTTCCAGATGCCCAGCTTCTCTGGGCAACCTGTTTCCCTCTGTTATTTTTTTTAAACCATAGATTCACCAGATCAACCTTATCACATTGTCTCATGAAATTGTAAAATTTCATGAAGGAGGGGAACTTCTGCTGGTAGTTCACTTCTCACATTTCTGTAGTGTTTTTTTAAAGACTGGGATAAAAGCCCTTCTTTAGTTTATGGGGTATTTTATTTCTGTTTGTGCAGAATTACCAAGTACAATGCTTGATCAAATTCACTTTTTGATCTGGATAAGCACTGATGATTTAATTTCTTAGAGGAAAAGGATCTGATTTTTTTTTTTTTTTTGAGTACTTACACTTAGTCTGGATAGTAGGAGCATGTGGGACACAATTAGTGCACTGTACTTTGTATTTAGGGATGTCAACAGAAAGTAGAATATGCTTAAATAACCAGGGAATTTGCCACGCTGTCCTCAGTCACAGATTTTCACCCTGGGAAGGACTGAACTCTGTGAAATCAGTACATCACAAACCATTTCTGCAATCCAGAGCAACAATGTGCTTGACTTCAGTTTCAAACTTAAGTCACACAGAATTAGAAGTGGAAAGAGAAAGTTACATAAAATAGAGCAATTGTACCAACACACTTGGCCAAAACTGAGTGAGGATAAAATTTCATCAAATATCAATGAATATAAATGATTTTTAAATTTTATTTCCCAGTTGTTTTATCATTTGCTCATTTGTCTGAGATTTTACACGTGTTAAAAAGTAAAACAGTGACTGGAAAAATCTAGTCCATTGTGAGTAACTGCAACTGTAAACTAAGGTTTGTAGTGTTTTTGTAACCTGGTTTTTAAAATATGCCTCATTCATATTTTATTAAATAGCTACTCAAACATCTGCATTACTGTGTCTCATTAGAGTTATTTCAACTTCTGAAAAGTTGAAGGTTTATAATACTTTTCAATCAGTTTAGGCAAAGGAAGATACCTTTTAGCTCCTGGTGGTATGGAACCAGAATTTGAACATTTTGTTTCTATATCCCATCTAAAGGAAACTATAGAAGATGGATAATGTTTTCCAGCAATTTGTGTGTTGGGAAATAAGAATTATAAAAACAAAATTCCAGCAAAGATGAAGATCATACAAAGCCTCTGATCTATATTTAGCACTCTTAAATTATAAACTACTACAAGTGGTTTACCCAGGCTAATATTTCATCAAATAGAAACAACAATTCCTGTGGTATTAGCAACTTAAAGGAAGAATCACAGGGAGAAATGGAACACACAAGGGATAGGAAAATCCAACCAAACTTCAACTTAACTTGCCCAGGAAGTTAGTACAATTTGCATGATAGTACTTAGTTATATCCTGAATATATTTATGTCTTTAACATGTCACAGTGGCCAAAACAACTTTATTACAGAACAGAGTCTGGCAGTTATAGGAAATTTTAACAGTATTATGGAGAAAATTCTAGTCTGGAAAGTAGATTTTCACTTAAAATTCCACCAAAAAATTAAATAGATCTCTGTGAAACCTTTTGCCCTCAGACAGAATAATCCTCCATTCATTTAGTGAAGACAAAGGCAATAAAACATGTTTTCAAACTCACTGAAATATGTTCATTAGCAAAATGCTACTAAGGTTCATGCTATCAGTAGGAAGTCTGGGTTGCCTCTAATATGTTATAGATTGAAAATAATTTGATTTTTATTTCCAGTAGAAGTCTAGAAAAATTTGAACTTGTCTGTCTTTCATGTGTAAATACTCAGCTTGGATGTTAGTAACTGTATTTAACCTCAAAACACTTGAAAAACTATTGTGTGATGAACTTCTAGTGCTACATAAAGCACACAGAAAGGCTCCTGTGCACCCAATATGGTGGTGGTGGTGGGGGAAGAAGAACCCTTTAGCTTTAAAGAAACTCTTTAAAAAGAAGAGAAAGTTGGAGCTTTCCATAGAAAGATTAAAGAGCAGAAAAGACACTGGAGGAAGATCTTTCCTCTCCTTGGATGTGACAGATGCCGTTCCACGTGCCAGTAAAATAAATAATTCCTAGCAGGGGGAACACACTTAACAGCTGAGCAACAGAGATGTAACTTGCCCTCTCAGATGATGGAAGTTAGACAAGGAATTAGGAGGACTTAAACAGGAACAGAGGGCAGACAGGAGCAGTTAAGGAGTCTGCCTTGTGACGCCAGTGCCAGCCCTCCTGAAGACAAATGCGCCGTCTCAGATGAAAAGCATTATTGTTATGAATTTCATTGCCTAATAAAGGCTACAGAGATGGCAATTGATAAATTATTTAGCTGTTTCACGTTTGAACAGCTTCAGTTTTCTTGTGGTGTCTCCCAAAGCCATGGTTTACAGTGTGCTTTGCTCCCCGGCAAAGCCTCGCGGAGCTTCGCAGGACCAGCTTTGTGACACCAGGGAAGAGTGTCCAGGCTCTGCCAGGGATTTCAGTAGGACACAAACGTGCCTTGCCTGATCCTAGACCTGCATTTTATCAGAGCTCAGTATCTGACTGAGCCCAGCAAGGTGTTAGACATATTTTGATATTGTTGGTATTATTTGGCATCTCGTTGCCATCCATCAGCCTCTGACACTCACTGCAATGACCTTAGATGTTTAATGTTAGTGTGGATGTGCTGGTCCTTAGCATGAACATTCTCATTATCAAACCTATCAGATGATACTGGGATTTTTAGGTATTTATTCTAACTTTCAAATCAGAAAATATGCAGGGAAAATTTTATTAACTGTAGTTTAAGATGTCAGAGGATAATTTTTTATATTTTTTTTCAAACTTCACTTGTATCCTCAAAGCTACTTTTTCCAAATATGAGGACATCACACTTCTCTTCTGAACAAAAAATACAATTTCTTCTTCTTTTCCTATTCCTCACCATCACAAATAAAATTATTTTTGGTAAGATATCTTCTTGGCCTTGATATCTGGTATATCCTCAAAATGATTCTAACCATTTAGAACCTTCCTGGCTTTTGAAACCAGATATTTTAAATAAATTTCACTTATTTGCTTTCTAATTAACATAATCTCTTTCCTCAGCTGTAAATACTGTATATACAATATTTTCTTTGTGCAAAACATTTTAAAAAATGCAATTTTATCTCTACTTTGTAAAGTCATACGCAGGAACATAAATGTGTATACACAGAAGAGCAGTTTAGGGTATAGTTTTAACATCTAATGAGAACAAGTTTAGGAGCATGCAGGAACTAGTCCCACATACTTGTCCCAAAGAGAGATAGGAAATTTATCACCATCAATTAAAAATAAATGATAGTTTAGTTAAGAGAACAATTGGCAATACACATACTTTGGTGGTTACTCAGTTCCTGATGTACCTCAGGTCTTTGCTCTACCCAGGTTCAGGAAAAAGCTGTTTACTCTGCCCTGATTGTTGCTTACAGCAATTTTTCAGCATTAATTGTTGGGCTGTTTCTTCTTCTTTGTCCAAATGCTGGAGAGGCAGAGCTGGACCAGGAATGCAGGCACTGGACTGTGGCCAAACCAGGCAGCACAGCCAGACCTGCTCTACACCCACACTGTTCCATTTGCAACTAAACCATCCCCCAAATGTTTCTGTCTGTGCAGCCTGGCAGTACCATATGTGTTTTAGGACACTAATAATGACAAACAACTGCAAAACCACCCCAAAGCTACAATTAACACAAACAGTAATGTTTTATTTTGTTATAGCTGTAGAACCAAATGTGTCTGAGTTTAGTTATCACTCAAGCGATGGCCGAGTGAAACAGAGCTGGGTAATACCTCAGGCTTTACATGATTCTGACTCATAATTAAGAAAACCAATTGCAGTTTGAAATGTAAGCAGACAACTAGCAGGGATTTTTCATCCCCCCACAATGAGCACTCACACACCTGGATGCCTTTCCCCAGTGAAATGAAAAAGAAACACATTTGAAGCAAAGAATCCACCTACATCAAATGGCTTTGACCCTAAAAGCAACACCAAATGGATTGACTTTCCCAAATATTCACCTCTGGAAGATGTAGTTTTCTTTCAGGCATCTTCACTTACAGGTCTCACAGAAATGACAGAAGTCCTGCTGTATTCTTGGCCAGAAAAATGATCTGTTAGATAGCTTGACAGTGCTATAAGGTGTGTTTGAAAACCCCCTGGTGCCAGTCAGGGTGAAATACTTCGTCTCAAGAGCAGTGTCACTTAGCAATTGTTCACATGAGACTTGTAATATAACCTCTTTTGGAAAAACTAGATATTCTATTAACAACAAGAAGAGCTAATGAAAAGCCTTCTTACGTTACCAGAGTTACCTGTACTTGATTTATTCTGCTGCTTCAGGGACACATCCACGTAGAAGATGGAATCCAAACTTTGCACAGCAAAGAAAAGGTTTTTTAATAATTCCCCTCCTCTGTACAGTTACTTTAATGCAGTAGATAGGCAGGAAACTTGAACCTCAGGTTGCTGTGGCATAAATACTCCCTGTAAATGCACTATTTAGGTATTTCTTAAGTCTGCTTCTGAATTATCTTAACAAACTTGCATCTAGCCTTTAAATTGAGGCCAGGTATGATTAATTATGCAACCCACAAATGACCTGCTCAAGAGAAGCTATTTTTAATACCTGTCCTTCCTGTGTTTGTGACAAAGAACTACTTTTTGTGAATGGCAACTGTGATTTCAATGGGAATTTTGATTAAATATGTGGTTCTGTGCATCGAAGGTGAACATGAAAATGGCAAAATAAAAAAAGATTTTTAAAATTAAATTTCATAGAATCATAGAATATCCTGAGTTTGAAGGGACCCACCAGGATCACTGAAATCCAGCTTCTGGCCCTGCACAGGACAACCCCAAGAATCACCTTCATATTACCTGAAAAGCATTGACTGGTGCAAAGTTGAAAAGAAAATGAATTTATCCCTCAGAAGATCCCACATTAGTATTTTCTTTAGAGATGATACAGTAGAAGTGCAGGTTTAGAGTTTCACACCTCCATTTTAAATAGTTCTGTCATAATGTAACTGTAGTTACATGCAGAAAGTGGTATTGGGGTTAATCTCTAAAATATTTTTCTAAGCTGAGTTAAAACACATGGAGATAGAGAAGTTTTTACAAGAGAGAAAACACCTGGTTTCCAAAAAACATATAGGGAATTTATGGTACAAAACCCCAACACTGTTACAGAGGGTAGATAGAAGTGTCATTATTATATTGGTTCAGCTCTAGATAACATCAATCTTTTTATTCTCTCAGTTTGGGAAACTGTTTTGCAGGGATCAGTTTTCCTAAGTTGGTCTAATGTATACAGCAATCCCTTCACAACAGAAATTTTTATGTCCAGTAGAGGCATTTATGGCAGATGTTCAATGTAAAATTACTGCAAAATTACCACAAGTCTTCATTGCCAACTGTTAGGAAACAGAAAACAATTCTGGCATGCCCTTTAAAAATAACACACTGCAGAAAATCAGGGACATCTTTCTTCTTTTCAGGAAAATTTGTTATGTTAGTTTGAGGAAAGGAATCTATAAAGCATTTCTTCCTTTACGGCTTCTTTCTCGTGGCTCCCAAAGCAAATAATTATGGCTTTCTCAAAGCAAATTATTTCTTTTGTTTTCTAAAGCCTCTGCAATTTGAAAACGCATAAGAAACTTGCTGGGAGTGGCTCAGGCCACTATAAACTCCTTACTGTTGTTTTCTGCCACTCCATCCCCAGTGCAGATCCTGTCATTGATCTGCATGTGCTGAAGTTCCTACTGAAATCGATGGAGACTGCTACAGGAAAAAACATAATCAAAGGCAGGAAACTGTCTGCTAATGAACAGACCTAAAGTCTGTCACAAGTCCCATTAGCAAAACAGACTGCACACGGAGTTACTGATGGGAGCCTTAGTGCCAGGCAGGATTAGCTCGGGAATTTGGCCGTTCAAACAGTTGTCACAGACCCAAAATCTGATTTTTTTTTTTTTTTTTTAAACAGTTCTCCTCTCAAAACTTGAAATTTAGCTTTGTTATTTTGCCCTCCTTTCCCAAACATACTGTTAGACTCCCTGGGCACTGGATGACTCCCTCAGTCTTGCTCCTCCGTAGCATTCCTGGCTGAGCTGAGGAAGCAAACATGCCTGGTGTGGAAGAGCATTATCCCCAACAAGAAGGACCATCTAGGCAACCTGTTGCTGAACAGAACACACTGGAAAAGAAACTCTAAAGTGTACTTTCATATTTTTCAGGTCTAGTAGAAGGTGTCCCTGCCTGTGGCATATATAGAATATAAAGAATGAGATGATCTTTCCAGACCGTTCTGTGATTCCGTGATTTACGTGTCCACTCGTTGTGACCTGTCAAGATGCTTAGAGGAAGCTTAGACTGTAACAGAAAGTTTATTCAAGGTTTTAGAAAATTCTGCTTGACTTCTGCAGCTACATTACATGAATCAAAGGCATGGGTAAGCAAAAGGAAGTTTCCAAATTCCCAGGGATGGAGAACAAACCCATTAATTTTGTCACGACTTCATCTTAGTCTGCACACTGCCTTGCCTGTAGTTAATTTAAAAATAATTTAAACAATATTTGTGATCTAAAGTATGTCTAATGATGTAAAACAGAGTTTTACTGGCTACCTAGCTCTAGTTACTAATATGAAATCTGCCAGTGCCATAAGATAAAACCAGACACAAAGTCTGAACAGTTCTAAAACTATAGTTTGTTTCTCTTAATATATCAAAATATGCTTCAAAAAATAAGAACTCTACACGTATTTAGAATCTTCCAAATGTAAATTTAAAATTTTTAACAGATGATTTAAAATTCTTTGAATTCAAAAAAATAACGTTTTTTCTAGGCATAAACCCACTCTCTAGACTCTGCACACAGCCCTTGAATGAAATCCTGGCAAAACTGAAGGCAACTGGAATTTACTGTTGAGTTGGGAAAAAAATAGGAATCCTATTTATGTGTAAAAACAACAATATAAAAAAAAAAGTGGTTTTCTGTTTCTACTTGTATGTTTATTTTTTTATTATCTTTATTGATCTTTTCTGAAAAAGAAATGCTACAATAATCTCTCCAATAATTATGAACTTTGTAAAGGCCACTAGAGAATTCAGAGAGTGTCTGAGCTGGCACTGCTCTGCCATCTGCTTCCAAAAGGGCACATATGCTTTGGATTTACCATCCCATCTACCATGCCAGAGGTTACATTGGCACGAATAGCCACTTTTGTAAATAATAGATAATGCTGGGGAATTCAGTGTGATAATGATCCTTCTGAAGCATATTGTTCAAAAGAATTAAATATTCAGAATAATTAGACACTCTGGATTGTAACTGTGAATTTTGGACGTTGGTTTTGTAATTCTTTGGGTTTGACGTGTGCAAGGTTAAATTAAAAAAAGATTAAAATGCATATATAGAATATAAAGATTTCCTAGAAATCAAGCATTACATAAATGACAGTTTCAGCTTTGCTCTGTATTTTCATATTCTGTGTTGTAGAAATGGATAGTTGGCATCAAGTGACAGAAAAAGTCTTAAGAAAATCTGTATATCCTTTATGCAATGAAGCATGAAGTAACTGCATTGAAAATACAGTTTCTGATCTTGCAGACATTCCATTTCCCCAGCATAACTTCCAAATAATTGGCTTTTCAGGTAAGCGAAAAGCAGAGGAGCTCGGAAGTGAAAGTTCTCCCAGCCAGTTTGGGCACTGGATTTCATGGGAACTATTCACCACAGATTATCCAGTTTCATTTCTGTTTTACAGGTGAAAGCACAAAATTGGCATTGATCAAATACCGTGACTTTATAAGCTGCATAGGAATGTTTTGGGTATAAAATGTGTCTGGAAATATCTGCAGTCATGGGATACTGAAATCCTTTAATCCAAAGACTTCTTATCTGGCAAGTGTAAGGAAATCAACGTGATTCCTACTATCTATCATTGGAACTGGTCCATCAGATCCCCCCATTAGTATTTTAGTTTTAATTCCAGATCTCGGCTGTGTGATCGCTCCAGGAATTCCCAATGGATGTGCCACATAACAAAACATCCCCTAAACTACATCCAGTTGATAAAGCAAATTATCCCATCTTAACACACCTACATTAATAATTCCATAAAGAAGGCAAAACAATCTGAAGGAAGAGATGAGGGAGCTGTCAAAGCTAAAAGAACCACTAAGCTCGTTGCTGCTCCTTGGTGAAGCAGGCAGGTGGATGTCACACAGGATGCAGAATTCCAAAGAATCTCAGTTATTAGCAGAAATATGGGATTTTTTTTTTTCTAAGTCTCATCTTTCTCCTCACACAACTTTACACCTCTTTAATTTAAAACTAATCTAAACTACAGCTACTTCAGTAGTAGAAGAGCATAAGGGAAAATCCCACGTACAGACCAGGGATGGTCTGAGTGTCCCTTCACATGTGAGAGAAATGAAACAAACCCTCCTTGCTCATCACACGGTGCTGATCCTGCCTGGAAGAGCAGGCACAGCAATTCTGCTTCACTGAATAACAATTAAATATACCTTTTCTGATTGTGCCAAAGAGCAAGTGCACTCGGCAAGAGCTGAGCGAGTTAGGAAGTTCTAAACACTAATAATATTGTTTCCAGGGAGCAAACACATGATCACCCCCTGGCTGTGCAGTCTCTTGCTTACTTTCCAAGCTTTGCTTTCTGTCAGGCTGATGTGGGTACAGCTACAGAGCAGCAATTTAGCTGTACCCACTTGAGAGAGGAGAGTTTCCAGGGAGAAGTTGCTTATTGATCCAAAAGAACTTGTTGTGACTCTTCTGTGCCCACAGAGAAGGGTGAGCTTTGGCAGTGTGATTTATACAGCTGAGTGATGTATGTGCCTGGAATGGATGTGAACGTGTCATTTAACCCTCCAAAAATAGACTCCTTAAAATGAAACCCAAAACATTTTTGACACCTCTCCAGCATTTAAATAAGCTCATAACAGATGAAGTACTCAAAGGAGAGGAAATTTTGAAGAATGGCACAATTTTATTATCATAGAATCACAGAATGGTTTGGGTCAGAAGGGACCTTAAAGCTCATCTTGTTCCACCATCTACCATGGGCAGGGACACCTTCCACCAGCCCAGGTTGCTCCAAGCCCCGTCCAACCTGGCCTTGGACACTTCCAGGGATCCAGGGGCAGCCACAGCTTCTCTGGGCAACCTGTGCCAGGGCCTCCCCACCCTCACAGCCAAGAATTTCTTCTGTATGTGTAACCTAAATTTCCCTCTTCAGTCTGAAGCCATTACATCTTGTCCTGTCACTCCAGTTCCTGATGAAGAGCCTCTGACAGGTCCTTTCAGACACTGGAAGGTGCTGTGAGGTCTCCACACAACCTTCTCTTTGCCGGACTGAACAGCCCCAGCATTTCCATCCTGTCTCCATATGGGAGCTGCTCTAGTCCCCTTGGCAATTTTGTGGCCTCCTCTGGATTCTCTCCAGCAGCTCCATGTCCCTCCTGTGCTGTTCCCCAGGGCTGGAGCAGCTCTGCAGGGGGGGCTCACCTGAGGGGGCAGAGGGGCAGAATCACCTCTCTCAACCTGCTGCCCACACTGCTCTTGATGCCCTGCCCCATAAAGTACCTAAAAGGGAGTCAAAGCTGTCTCCATAAAGTAAAGAGGCAGTCTGAAAAATAAGTGAGTAGGCTAAACAATTAAGAACCTTGGTTTGAAGAAAAATGAAATACTTGGCATATTATCTTAGTGGATTCATTTAAATTCTTCCCAGGCATCAAGAGCAAGCAGTAGGACAAGAGGGAACGGGCAGGAACTGATGCCCAGGAAATTCCAGCTGGACATGAAGAAGTTCTTTGCTGTGCAGTGACCCAGCACTGAACAGGTTGCCCAGGAAGGGTGTGGAGTCTCCCTCACTGGGATATTCCAGAACCATCTGGACACACTCCTGTGCCCTGTGCTCTGGGCTGGCCCTGCTGGAGCAGGGAGGTGGGACCAGATGAGCCACTGTGGGCCCTTCCAGCCTGACCCATCCTGGGATTCTGTGATGTGTGGCTTATTCACATACAGTGCACAAGGAGATGGAGAAGAGAAATCCCCCAAATAAACTTGACAAAAAAAATATTTTCGAATCCGTTTTCTTGAGCTGCAGCAGGGGAATCTGAACAAAACAATGGGAGACATTGCCTGCCTTTCTTCTATAAAACCCTGTTAGAAAGTCAGTCATGGTAGTTCTACAACAAAACTTTTCATATCCATTTTCTTATCTTTGAATATGCTTCAGACATATCTGGTCATTAGGGAAAGAAAAGTCATGTGAAAAAAACAAACCAAAGAACTATCTATGTGCACACTTAATTTTCCCCTTTAGTGTGAGCACTCCTTTGCTCCTCCACATGTACAATTTTATATACACACCTCTAGACGGGTAAATTATTATATAAAATAATATAGTATTATATGAAAGAAATAAAAACTAAGCCACCAAGATTGAAATATCTGACAAACACAGAAGGGACTGTTTTAACAGCACCATGCTTTTGCACCCTGTGGTATTTCTATTTGCATATTAATGAAGTTGAAGGTCAGATGCCACTAATTACAACCTATCCACTCTGTCTGCCATCCCACCACCAAATACTCAGGAGTGGACCTCTTAATGCCATTATGCAAATGATACTTAAGTACAGAAATAAATTCAAAACAGTGGCATCTAAAGCAGCATATTAGCAGGAGGTAAATTAATAAATATATTCAAGAAATTGAAATTAAAATTATTATTCAACACTGGATTAATAGTTACTGAATTAGACGTAAAAAAATAATTATTTCTTTCCCACTGGTATAACAGAATAAAACATCCAGTGTCTTATATATTATCCAACATTTCTGGAAGAATTCCAAATGGGTCTGATAGAGAAAATGTTGAAGTAGATATTAAACAACTATTCTGATCAGTAGTGAAGAGAAGTGAAGAACTGATTTCAAATTATTTAACAATATATTGAATTGATGTAAAAAACCTCCAACAAAGCACCCAAAAAAGCCAACCCCCCCAAAAAAAAGAACCCACAACACCTCACAGTATAACAGCTTGGTACTAGAGACCATATATAACATGCTTCCTATAAATTGTTGCTCTTACAAACAAGTAATGGTAAATATTTACTTATTAACAACAAATAAATAGTAGCTTACCCCTAAAAATGAAGTGTATGTAAGTCCATGACATCAAAAAAATGCGATTATTAGTTCTTCGAGTGTGAAAATAAACTGACCATTTTTTCTTAACATCCCTTTTCTATATAAAATGAAAGAGTAAACAACTGCATAACTGGAAATAAACGGTGAATTCAGGCAATTCAGCATTTACAGTCACTTGCTGAAAAAGAGAAAGGAAGGAATAAAATCCTTTTTTCTGTTAAGGGAGAGCAGTGACAAATACAAGACTTCCAAAGGCTTGTGGGAAAGAACACCTGAAGTCGTGGAAGAGGTTTTCACCATGAAGAAAGGGATGGAGGGGTAAAGAAGACAGCATTTGAAAGAAAACATAACAGATTTAGGTGAAGGAACCCCCCCCAAAGGAACTGTAGTGATGTGAAGGATAGAAAAACAGGGAGGGGTGGAGGATGTCTGTGCTGTTGGTTTCAGTCACACGGGGAGAGAAAAAATAGTTGTACCTGCGGACTGTCAAAAACCAGAGAAGCATAAGAAAGGGAGAAAACACCAATACTGTGAAGTGGTAATTGGGTAAAACACTCAGGGGCAAGTTTGAAGGCAACTGAGTGAAAAAAATAGATTGCCAGCAAAAAACCAAGTGTGATATTTTATAGCAATGCAAGTAGTCAGGCATGAAATAAAAGTAATAAAATAAAAGAAATAAAATGGTTCTGCAACAGGTCAGTCTGGCCTTAGTCCTCTACCCCAGTGTAAAATATAAAGGATAGCAAAGCAAAACCAAACAAAAAACCAGGACACTTTCCCCCAACCCCCAAAGGACTCTCAGTCAAACCAGCAGAAGTATCCAGCCTATTTACATAAATTAAAGCTCAAATTAGGTGCTTGTGCAAGAACTTTACCATGCTATGAAAACTTAATGCTTTAGAATTTTCCTCCTGTTCCTATGCCCTCCATATGAAACTTTTCTTCATTCTCTTGCACCAGGACTTTTCTTCTTTGCTTGCTTGTAAATAAATGTTCAGCTTGCAAATGATGGAATTTCTCTGCAGAGCAGGAATCAAGGGGCGTGACAGGAGGAAACCTCTGGACTGAACGGTGGGTGGGGGAATGTCACCCCAGTTTGAATTCACAATATATCAAACCATTTTTAGCATTGGTGTTAAAACAAGGGGAATGGCAAACCCTACAGGAAAAGTCTGGGACAACACAGGAATTCTCTCAGCATCCTGGTAGATGCCAAGAAACATCAATATTTTCGGGGATAAATTTCTCCCAGAGTAGAAACCAGTCACAGTTCTATCCAAAATCGGGAAGGGCACAAAGTGCTGGGGAAATCTTTGTTTATAAAGGTAGGAAGCAAAGCAGATTCTTTTAGATTATCCTTCAGAGGGTGGTGAAATAATAAATCACCATCTCTGCATCCTGGATTCTGTAATATTTACCCAAGTAGACTTCCATCACTCTCTCAAAAATACCAATAAGGAAAAAAAAAATCACTTTAAGATTTTGCCTGGAAACTTGATTTCTGTCTACAATAGTTTATGCACCCAATGATTTAGCCAATACTGGCTTTGTCCATTTCCAGCTGGATACTTCAATCCTACATCTACTCTCTCTTTTTATCAGTTCCCTTTGGATGAGGGACTCAGCAGGAGTGCTTAGGAACGAACTATAATTTATATACTTCCCTATTATTTTTGCCTTTCTGTATCATGGTAACACTTGTAAGTTAACAAAAATAATCCTTTTGTCTTTCATTTTCTAGACAACTAGAGAGGTGCACTTAAAGTAATTCCCTCCACAATAATCAAGGGAAAAAAGTGGAAAATTTCTTTCCATGAGTTTTGTTTTTGTAAGATTGTAGTACTAAACCCACTTCAGTAGCTGTTAATTTGTTATCAGACTAGCAGAATAAAGTAGTAAAAGTGTTTAATTAAGAAATGTGAATCAATATTTTAGGACTGATAATTGAGAGGATTTAAAATAATGAGCAAAAATAAAAACACCAAGTCATAAAAGATAAGACCGAGCAGGATGATTTTAATAAAGGACACTATTATAGTCTTCTGGTTTTCATCTAATTGCATCTGGTTTCAATCCTAGAGGTTTTCACTGTAGTAATACATTAGATTGTGTATCATGGCCATAAAAATCTGTCAAAGAAAAGATTTCCTCTCATGGTGTAAGATAACAGAATAATATTACATCTATAAATATTATAATCAGTCAAAAGTAATAATTTTAACATTTGTTCTTCTACTGTAAATTCCCATCTGTCATTTAATAGGCATGAATGGCAAATCTTGTAAGGAGCTGAGCAAGAGATTATTCACTTTTGGTAGTGAATTTTGCCTGCATACACTCCTTTGGTTTGGTTTACCAAAAATAGTAGTGCTAGTGGAGCTACTCTGAAACCTCCCCTGCAGCACACACACATTTGCACTAAGAAAAACAACTATAAAATGTTAACACTAACAGGTTAATATTAGCAAAACTCACCTTTGCTGCATAAAGTTTAAGAGTCTCTCAGACATTTCATATGGACTCCAGAATGAGGTGTTGAATTCCTTCAGCTATTTTCCCCATACTTTTGCACAGTCTTTCCACAATCATAAGGCTGTTTTTACTCGAAACCCTTTAGGAAGGAAAATCTTGCCAATATTTGTAGGTATTCCTGTAGCATATGGGGAATGGTCATATGCAATGACTTAAAGATTTGCCTTTTTTTATAACTCCTGCAGTTTTACTCTAGAAGAACCATCAGTGTGCCTGAACATATAAAAAACATCTTTCATTTTAATGTAGGGACAGAGAAATCCTTTGACAACATCTCAGCACCTGGAGGAACTGACAGGAAAGATGGGGAGAGACTATTTTGAAGGACCTGGAGTGACAGGACAGGGGGAATGGCTTCCCCCTGAAGAAATTCTTCCCTGTGAGGGTGGGGAGGCCCTGGCACAGGTTGCCCAGAGAAGCTGTGGCTGCCCCTGGATCCCTGGAAGTGTCCAAGGCCAGGTTGGAGGGGGCTTGGAGCAACCTGGGCTGGTGGAAGGTGTCCCTGCCCATGGCAGGGGGTGGGACTGGATGAGCATTGAAGTCCCTTCCAATCCAAACCATTCTGTGATTCTATGAAAGCCCACCAGGTCCCTCCTGGCTGCAGAAGCAAGGCAGATCTAAGTATTTGCATATTTGGAACCACAAACTTACTGTCCTAATCCAAATCTGACAAGCACAGAGCTACTAAAGAGTTACACACCCAAACATGTGCCTGGCGTCATATTTAATTTCCTTTTCTTTGCCAGCCAAGTACCTCCACTTTACCACCTTCATCCCTTTCTAAATCAATCAATCACAGTGTCTTGCCAGTGCCCCAGTGTAGCACTCACAGTTCAGAAGTTCCTCAAGATCTTGGCTCAAAAGTGAGCAGGTTTTAGTCTGGCTCCTTTTTCTGTTTGTTTAATAATTCATTTCCACTGTATACGAACTGGAAAAATAAAAATATTTAGTAAGAAAAAGGAAGGAGCTGGAACCTTGAAGTGTGAGCATAGTCACTGTACTGAGCCCTAATGAATACCCAAGGCAATAAAGAGCTTAATACCTAACAAGAAAGTACTAAAATATTCACTTTATAGGACTAATCCACTGATATGCAATTCATTAATTATCTCCATTTGATCTTTTCATACACTGTAATGGACTGCAGATGGAATGTCACAGTAAGACACACAGGACAGAAGGAACCTGTGCCCCATCCCCACCTTGTCCCCCAGCCCAGAGCACTGAGTGCCATGTCCAGTCCTTCCTTGGACATCTCCAGGGATGGGGACTCCAAACCTCCCTGGGCGGCCCCTTCCAGTGCCTGACCACCCTTTCTGTTGTTAATGTTAAGCACACACAGGTATAAAGACAATCTCTGTTTTTCTCAGTAATTTTGACAACTCACACTATTATTTCAGAGCACAGTTGAAGCAATTCAAAAGAAATCTCTACACATCAGCTGGAAACAGTCTGAGCAGAGTGATTTCAGAAAGCTCTGTAAGTACTTTTATTTTGTGGTAATGAGCAGAAATGTGGGTCTCGAAGTCTTAATACTAAAAAAAAAAGGAAGAAAGAATTTCCTTCTGTATGTAAGTATCATTTTAAACTACATAGTGATGGTCTAAAGTGAGCAACACCTCGCAAAGGTCTCATGGTGTAACAATATCAAAAATATTGATGATATGACCTGCAAATCACTAAAAGACCAAGTTCCCTTGAGGAATGTACAAAGAATGCTACAACTACCTGTCACTGGATCAGCTTTGTTACTCTATTCCTGTTCTTTGAACTCGAAATTTTTTGCATAACATTTAAGATTGCCACTCTTAATAACAGGGCTAAAAAGCAGCACACCCACCCTCCAACATGATGCAACAGCATCAGCTGTAAATTAGCACAAAAAGCTACAACACAGCTAAAAAGTGACCTTTTTATTTAACTTTCAAATTTAAAAGTTCATTTGCCTTTACACTTCCTGAATGGAGGCAAAGCTCTGTTCTCTAAGGTGGATATGATACAAGGTACAAAACGATTTTAAAAGGTGAAGACATGCCCTAAATATAAGCAGGTACATTGGAATAAGAGAGGCAAGACTAGTGGAATTTTTTTTACCTTTGTTAGGTAACTTGTATTGAGGTTTTTCTTTTTTATGGTACAGTTATATGCTTTTAGTACTAATGTAGAAGTTGCTGAGTCCAGTTCCTGAACAGAAAAACCTCAGCTGGTACAGTAGCTCAGAGTGTTTCAGATCACACTACAAATGAGCTTCCTTATATTTAATTGCCTCACTGAGATGTGAGGTACCATGACACTTAACTACCAAAATCAGGGTCTTTCTTAAACAAGATAGTGAACTATGGGAGTTGGGCAATACTTCTCATTAATTCTATTTTGTAGCTTGTGATATTGCTGAAGTAATGAGTGGTGAAGCCAGGTAACACCTGAGAAGTGAATTTAGTAAAGCAATGTAAGGATTAGAAGAGTTAAGCACAAATGCAGGCTTTCAGCAAAGCACATAGAGCTCAGTATTAGGAAACAGTGGAGGCAATAAATCCACTAGGATACAGGACACTTTGACATGAGGGAACATGGGCATGAACAGAGAGAACTAGAAATGCTAGCACACACAAAAAAGGACATATGGAAGAAAACAAAGGGAGATAAGAAAAGGGACAAGCCAAGAAATCAGGAACTTCTGCCAGACACTGGAAATCCCTGCCAAATGCACGAGGAAACTACCCAAATTAGGGAAGGTTCAAAAGTTTAAGAGGAGGATGATGGTGAGGACAGCAGGTTCATGATGAAGGAAGAACGGAACGACCACCAAAGTTCTCCCCAAATTGAAGACCACGCCTCTAACTCCGCCTCAACTCCGCCTGTTATGAATATTAAAAGTAGATGTTGCAATGTAATGAATATTCATAATATGTGATGTAATTGCTTAGCAAAAAGTGTATAAAAGCTCAAATTGTAAGTTCCTCGGGGAAGCGGTTTGTCCAGGGCGACCTGGCCGCTTCCCGGCCGTGAAAATAAATACCTCCTGCTTATAGACTGAAAACTCTGTCTCTGAGCAGTCTCTTTACGCCTTCTTTGGGGCATAAATTTGGCATCAATCTTGGCGACCGCGGCAGGACGGGGGGGTCTTCCTGAGCCAGGACCCAAGGGGCCGGGACGCTCTCGGGGCCCCCCGACTGAATTATTGTCGGTAGAGTCTCCCAGACCCCTTGGATCTGCGCAACGGTGGACAAGAACCTCCTGCTCCAAATTAAGAGGTATTTGATCTTTTATATTTTAGGTAAAAGCGCTTTATTGGTGGGGATAGGACGCTATCGCCCAAAAGGGAGCCGGAGGGACGCCTCGGCATTAGCCCTAAAAACTGGGTTCGAGTCCCAGGTATTAGAAGCAGCAGGTTAGAGTCCTGCAAAGAGAGCAGGTTAGAGTCCTGCAAAGAGAGCAGGTTAGAGTCCTGCAAAGAGAGCAGGTTAGAGTCCTGCAAAGAGAGCAGGTTAGAGTCCTGCAAAGAGAGCAGGTTAGAGTCCTGCAAAGAGAGCAGGTTAGAGGCCTGCCAGAAAAGGGTTAAAGTCCCAACACAGCAGAGAAAAAAAAAAAAAAAAAAAAAAAAAAAAAAAAAAAAAAAAAAAAAAAAAAAAAAAAAAAAAAAAAAAAAAAAAAAAAAAAAAAAAAAAAAAGAGAGGTTCTATTACTTGTGGCATTCTGATTGTTATTTGTATTGTTTTGTTTGCCTTTTGTGTATCATAGACTATTTTGTAAAATATTGTGAGTGTCATAGACTATTTTGCTCAACTATTTTGCTAAATGTTTAGAGTTCTATATGAGAAGTGATGTACCTTTTGTGCTTTTGTGTATTGTCTGGCAATGTGTTTCTTAAAAGTGCTTTTGCTTTGTGTTTTCTCGTCCGCTTTCTGTTTTGTGTGGAATAATGTCCAGTAATGCATTTAAAGTTGCGTCTGACTTAAAGATTTGGGAGACTAATGGTCCTTAACATTCCCTTCTAAGCTGTCTCAAGATTTGAGAGTGTTTCCTTCTGATTTTCTTGAGACAAGGGGCTCTAGGACCCGGAGAAACCTCTAGTCCTACTGAAGAATTCCTGGAATGCGGTAGCTAGAGATAATGTACTGTGATTTCTTCGTAATGTTTCATTTTTATATGCTGCTTTTTACAAGCTGTTCTGGTCTGTGTTAAAATTGTAGTTTGTTTGATTCTGCTCTTAAGTGGTAATTCAATAGAAAACTTTAAAGAACTTAAAAGTGTGCAAATGTGTGTGTGAGTGTTGGAGATGCAGCATCACCGTGAAGCGATTGCAGAGCTAGAAACAGATAAAGCAGCTGGATGTTGTATGTATGAAGTGCTGAGACAAAGTAAAAGGTATTTTAAGACAGTGAAAGTAAATTAGGAAAAGTGTGAGCTTGCTGTGATAGTGTAAAAGAATTTATCAGACAATCAATTTAGAGAAGAGACGAACTAGAGTACAACCTCTAGTGATTTAAAATATTTGCAACTGGAAACCAGTTCAAGAACACAACTCCTGGATCAACTGGTATATTACTGATGCTCAAATAATTGAAAGGTCCAGGGAGAATCTGTCCTTGAAAGATTAACATTTGTCAGCAGTAACTAGTACATTATAGATAGATATTCTGTGTATGACGTGGTGGGACAGATTGAGAAATCCCAGCTAAGTGCATAATTGCCAGCAAAGTAAAGAAAGTAGCCTGCTAGAATCAGGAAGGGAGGAGAAAGAGAGCACCCTGCAAAAAGTCAGAAAGAGATAGGGAAGAAAGTAACCCTCAGAAACCAGGAAAGGATGAAAGAAAAGCAGACAGAAAGCATAAAGATAAAACAGATACCGAAAGCTTAGAGAACGATCAAGAGGAAGGGATTGGCTATTCATATTGTACCAGGACTGCTGAACAGAAAACCAAGGACAAGGAGGGAGAGAAAGCAAAAATAATTAACTGGGCAGCTCTTTATAATGTTAGACAAGGGCGAGATGAGACGCCTTCGGAATTCTTAGACAGACTTAGAGCTGCCATGAGAAAATATACACCCTTAGATCCTGCGTCAAAAGCAGGCAAACAACAATTACTAGTAGTATTGATGGCACAGAGTAACCCAGATATTAGAAAGAAGCTGCAAAAACTCCAGCATCTTGCAGATGAAAATTTAGAGACAGTAATGAATGAAGCTTGGAAAATTACAACCACAGAGAGAGAGAAGAAAAAAAAAAAAAAAAAAAAAAAAAAAAAAAAAAATAAAAAAAGGATGAGAAAGTTGTTAAAGTTGTAGTGGTAGCAGTAGCAACTCAAAACGCAAAATTCCCGGATGCAGGTGCCAGGGGTAGAGGTCGTGGTTACCCTATGAGGGGGAGAGGGGGATTCAAACCCCAACCCATCAGAGTAAGACCGGATCAATGCTCCAACTGCTTCCAGAAAGGCCATTGGAAACAAGACTGCCCCCAGCTAAGAGAAAGGCCTGCAAACACTGCCATTGCACATCAGAGCAGTGACTGAGGAGGACCGGTGAGTCGTTCCCTAGCAGACCCACTGGTTAAAATGGAGCTAGGGGAAGGTGAAAAAGAATTAGACTTTCTGATTGATACAGGAGCAACATTTTCAGTTTTAAATCAAGAACTAGTACCAAAGAGTGATGAATTTGTACAAGTTGTGGGAGCAACAGGCCAACCAGAAAAAGCTTACTTCCTAAAACCTATTAAATACAAAATTGGAAAGCAAATGGGGATCCATCAATTTCTGTATTTACCAAATTCTCCAAAGCCTTTACTAGGAAGGGATTTACTGGAAAATTTGGGAGCCGTAATAAAATTCAACAAAGACAAACTCGAATTCCAGGTAAATGAAGAACAACTGATTGCAGCTTTAAGTTTGACAATCAGTTGCATAGAACCAAAACCTGAGGGTCGTAATATCAAACGGATTATGAGCGAGGCATACCCATTGGTATGGGCCACTGATGTACCTGGAAAATCAAAACAAGCAACACCTATTGCTATTGAGCTTATACCTGGAGCAAGACCAGTGGTAAGAAAGCAGTACCCACTAAGACTAGAAGATAGGAAAGGGATTGAACCCATAATTAGAAAATTCTTAGAGTTAGGGTTATTAATAGAATGTGAATCAGATTACAACACACCAATCCTGCCAGTTAAGAAACCAAATGGAACTTATAGACTGGTTCAAGATTTAAGAGCTGTGAATGCCATAACAAAAACACTACATCCAGTAGTAGCCAATCCTTACACACTCCTAACCAAGTTAAAAGACAATTTGATTTGGTTCACAGTATTGGATCTAAAAGACGCATTCTTTTGCCTTCCCTTAGCCCCTGAAAGCCAAAAGATTTTTGCCTTTGAATGGGAATCTGTGAACAAAGGGAGAAAGACTCAATTAACCTGGACAGTGTTACCTCAAGGCTATAAGAATAGCCCAACAATTTTTGGGAATCAATTGGCCAAAGAATTGGAACAATGGGAAAGGCCACAGGGAGATGGTACTCTTCTTCAATACGTAGACGATCTATTAATAGCAACCAAGTCAGAAGAAGAGTGTGTTAAATGGACTATTTCTCTGTTGAATTTCTTGGGTTTAAGTGGATATCGAGTCTCTCAACAGAAAGCGCAGCTAGTACAAGAAAAAGTAGTATACCTGGGATATGAAATCTCCAGAGGACAACGATCCCTAGGAACAACAAGAAAAGAAGCCATCTGCCAGATGCCCAAACCAGAAACGGTGAGAGACCTACGGGCCTTTCTGGGAATGACAGGTTGGTGCCGTTTATGGATCTACCAATATGGGGTACTCGCCAAGCCACTGTATGATTTATTAAAAGAAACTAAGAGTATCCTGGCCTGGACTCCCGAGGCAGAGGGAGCCTTTAAGAGACTGAAACAAGAACTCATGAGAGCCCCCGCTTTGGGTCTCCCTGATGTAACAAAACCATTCTGGCTGTTCTCTCATGAACGGCAAGGGATGGCTTTAGGAGTCTTGGCACAACAGTTGGGACCACACAAAAGAGCCGTGGCTTATTTCTCCAAACAGCTGGATGAAGTAAGCAAAGGATGGCCCAGCTGTTTGAAAGCGGTGGCCGCAGTGATCATAAACATAGAAGAGGCCAGAAAACTCACGATGGGCCAGAAAATGACTGTGTTAGTGTCCCACACTGTGTCTGCTGTATTAGAACAAAAGGGTGGTCATTGGTTGTCACCCTCCAGATTCCTAAAGTATCAGGCAATCCTAGCTGAGTCAGATGACGTAACCATTCAAGTAACTAACATTGTGAATCCAGCATCATTTCTAGAAGGAAGAATGTCGGCAGAACCAATTGAGCATGACTGCCTGGAAACCATCGAAGCAGTCTACTCCAGTCGCCCGGATCTCAAAGAAGAGCCATTAGAAGATGCAGACAACTGGTTCTCGGACGGCAGTAGCTTCGTGAAGCAAGGAGTAAGGATGGCAGGCTATGCAGTAACCACAACGGAAGAGGTAATCAAATCAAATCCTTTACCTGCAGAAACCTCAGCCCAAAAGGCAGAACTAATAGCTCTCACCCGAGCCCTGGAATTAGCAGAAGGCATACGAATTAATATTTGGACAGATTCTAAGTATGCCTTCTCCGTCGTGCATGCTCATGGGGCAATTTGGAAAGAAAGAGGACTGCTAACTGCTCAAGGGAAAA
The DNA here is from genome assembly GCF_003945595.2 of Pipra filicauda. Classification (NCBI taxonomy): domain Eukaryota; kingdom Metazoa; phylum Chordata; class Aves; order Passeriformes; family Pipridae; genus Pipra; species Pipra filicauda. Next base: position 718,264 of record NW_024104416.1, read on the forward strand.
CAGTCAAACATGCAGAAGAAATTCTACGATTGTTAGAAGCAGTCCAACTCCCAGCACAAGTGGCCATAATGCATTGCAAAGGACACCTGAAAGGTAACACTGTTCCAGAAATAGGAAATAGAAAAGCTGATGCAGAAGCTAAATTAGCTGCTGCAAGGACCAAAGAAGTGGTTGCAACAGCTCTAGTACCAGGGGAACTAGATACTAACTTCCAACCAGATTATCAGGACTCAGATCATAGGTGGATTCAAAGGAACAAAGGCAAATTGTTAGATAATGGATGGGGTCAATTGGAAACAGGACAGCTAATAATACCAGAAAAATTAATGTGGCAATTCATAAAAATGGAACACGAGAAGGCGCATTGGAGTTTAGATCCACTTTATCAGTATTTACAAACTAGAATAGCGGGACCAAAATTATTCACTACCATAAAACAGGTTACATCCCAGTGCGAACGATGCCTTAAGAATAACCCGAATACAGGGACCAAGATACACCAAGGAGCAATAGATCGAGGTAAATTCCCAGGTGAAGTATGGCAAATTGATTTCTCTGAACTCCCAAGAAAAGGGGGGTATCGGTATTTATTAGTACTAACTGATACATTTTCTGGGTGGCCTGAAGCATTCCCCTGCAGAACAAACAAAGAGAGAGAGGTAACTAAAGTCTTACTAAATGAAATTATACCACGGTTTGGGGTACCAAGAAGTATATCCTCAGACAGGGGTTCACATTTCTGTGCGAAGGTTGTGAAAGCAATAAGCAAAGCACTGCAAATTAAATGGCAATTGCATACGCCCTACAGACCACAAGCCAGTGGGCAAGTAGAAAAGATGAATCATCTCATTAAACAACAAATTGCTAAAATATGCCAAGAAACTAACTTACAGTGGTATCAAGCTTTGCCTATTGCTCTGATTAGATTGAGAGTCAAACTTCGATCAAAAGAAAAGCTGAGCTCGTTTGAAATTCTGTATGGTAGACCTTATACTATGCAAATTGTGAATAGTGATGCTATAGACCAAATAGGTAATCAATATATATATGATTATGTAATTGCTGTAGGGAAACATTTTGATAAAAACACCATGGTAGTAATAGAACACCAGCCCAAACAACCTAACTGTAAACTGCATCCGTTTAACCCCGGTGATTGAGTGTATATTAAGAATCTTTTAGGAAAACCCCTACAAGAGAAGTGGGAGGAACCTTTCCAAGTGCTGCTGACCACCTTCACCACAGTGAGGATCAAGGAGCGACCTACATGGATTCACTATTCTCGAGTCAAGAGAGCTCCAGGAGATAAGCAGGAAGACCCAACATCATGAATCCGACTCCCTTCCAAACCCTTTCAACACTGACCATTGGACTCTTGATAAGTACTGTTTTATCCCAAAACCCTACTCCAGAAGGGCCATAGTCTAGTGCACGCACACTACCACGCTCTGAGGAAAACCCAGATTTTGAGGTTTACGTTTTACATAATAATCAACCTTATACGATAGATGAATGGGATAGCAGAACCCATTTCATAGCACAAAAGAGAGACCAAATTCAAGTAGGGTGCCAAGAGGTCGAGGCTTTAATGGGAAAAACAGATAAACTAGTATTGACAATTGAATTTTGGCAAGAAGCCTCTAGACAGAATTTAATCACTTATAGCCAAGTAAAAGATGAAGAGCCCATTGTTTAGATTCAATGGAAAAGGACCAGTCTCATGTCAATGAGATGGTATTGAAGGAGGTGGAGCACAGTGTGAAATTATATTCAAGCTAGATCAATCGATATCGTTTTCATGTAGCAGGGAAGCCAAGATTCTTGAACCCATTGGTGAACAAGGCATTGTAACTGGTAGAACCTTTAAGCGAGTCATTAGACTAGCAACAGACTCAATCGTGAGCCCGTCTCGTGAAACCACTCCACCTTTAGAATGTAAAAAGATACATAATTTAACCTTTATAGGGCCTCAAGCAATAAGACAATTGAACGAACTAAAGCTGTTGTTAGATCCTACATATTCTCTGAACAAAGTACAGATAAACATTCAGACAGACATTACACATTTACAGAAAGATTGTCAACCGTTTATACAGCAAAGCCTCAAAGGCTGGAATGCCTGGTTAACAACTAGGTCATACCGCAAACAAACACAAAGAGATATAAGTAGATGGGTTGGCACGCGGTTTGGCATATTAAACACTATAGACCAAGAAGTATTAGTGAATAAGTTAAGTACCGTCACTTCTAATTTGGGAAAGCTTTAAGCTCATCTATGCTAACTTTAACAGAGACACAATCATTGGTAGTCAGATTGATGACCTTAGTAGCCAACCACACTGCTGAAGATTTTGTTAAAATTGCTGACTATACTGGAGATATTAGCAAAGAAATTGCACTTGCTATCCAGTGTGTTCAGACACAACAATGGATACAATCAGTAGCAGCAGGAATATTAAGAGAGGGAATGTCAGGCATACTGCCTCAAGAAATAAGAGAAACAATACTAAGAGATAGCTCCACTACACGATTTGAAAAAGACCACCAGGCTTAGTGACAACTAGTTAACTTTATTTATGATCCACAACAGGAACACATTGAAACCTATGTCCTTACTATTAGTGCCGCAGAAGAAAGAGCTATATTTCCTGTTTTAACATTAGGAACTATGCTTCAGAATGTCATTGTCAAACCTGTGGACCATAACGTTTGGGCAAATTATGATAGTACTAAGAACAAGTGGCAATCAATTAGTACAGAAGCATGTATTCCTAAAGGACAATTAGGTTATATCTGCGAAAATGCCATTGTAGAAGCTGAGGACCTATGCTTAGATGCTGAGGACAGTGTACGCACTTTTGAAATGCTTCCGCACAATGGAGCACGATCACAAGTATTCTATATAGGGAATGGATGCGCTTGCATTAGAACCGCTTGTAATGATGTTACCATAGATAATTGTCATGAAGTGACTAACGATACTAACTTTTGCATATGCAACTTCACAAAAGTCATAGGTTGTGACTTTAACTACACTGCTCCCATAACTACACAGCAGTTAATCGAAACTAAGTATACTTTATATCATGAGATACCCAAGCTAAAGATAGGTATAGATACTAAACTTCTCAAAGAAATGATCATACATCCTGAAGTGGAGAAGCTAGTTCAAAAAGTGAACCAAACAACTCAACGCATGTTGTGGCAGGTAGAGCATAATTCAAAAGTATAAAAAATATCCTGACAAAAGTCGCACAAGTAGGTCAACATCACTGGTGGGATATCTTCACAGGATACTCCCCAACAGCAACACAAGTCTTTCACTACCTGATACACCCAGTGCTAATTATAACCATGGCTATGCTCCTGTTAACTCTTATGAATATATGCCTGTAGTGTAAGTTAAAGTCCATAGTCAAAAGAACCCAAATAATCTGGGCGATGGTAAAAGCGTATCAGCGCCCTTTAGGATTAGAACTTGACGAAAGAATTCGTAAGTTTTAGAAAAGGGGGGAATGAAGCCAGGTAACACCTGAGAAGTGAATTTAGTAAAGCAATGTAAGGATTAGAAGAGTTAAGCACAAATGCAGGCTTTCAGCAAAGCACATAGAGCTCAGTATTAGGAAACAGTGGAGGCAATAAATCCACTAGGATACAGGACACTTTGACATGAGGGAACATGGGCATGAACAGAGAGAACTAGAAATGCTAGCACACACAAAAAAGGACATATGGAAGAAAACAAAGGGAGATAAGAAAAGGGACAAGCCAAGAAATCAGGAACTTCTGCCAGACACTGGAAATCCCTGCCAAATGCACGAGGAAACTACCCAAATTAGGGAAGGTTCAAAAGTTTAAGAGGAGGATGATGGTGAGGACAGCAGGTTCATGATGAAGGAAGAACGGAACGACCACCAAAGTTCTCCCCAAATTGAAGACCACGCCTCTAACTCCGCCTCAACTCCGCCTGTTATGAATATTAAAAGTAGATGTTGCAATGTAATGAATATTCATAATATGTGATGTAATTGCTTAGCAAAAAGTGTATAAAAGCTCAAATTGTAAGTTCCTCGGGGAAGCGGTTTGTCCAGGGCGACCTGGCCGCTTCCCGGCCGTGAAAATAAATACCTCCTGCTTATAGACTGAAAACTCTGTCTCTGAGCAGTCTCTTTACGCCTTCTTTGGGGCATAAATTTGGCATCAGTGGCACTCACAGTTGTTAGAGAGTTTATTTCTGCCTTTAATCCACAATGTCAAAGACCACACTAAAAATCTTGCTGTTTAAAACCATAAACATCTCTGACTTCCCAGTTCATGGCCAGGATTATACTCTTCCTTTTTAGATATCAACTGATAAAAGATAAAATCTCTTCTTTCTCACTCAGATGAGGTTTAGGGGACCATCGAATCCCAGAATGGTCTGGGTTGGAAGGATCTTAAAGATCATCTCATTCCAACCCCTGCCACGGGCAGGGACACCTTCCACTAGACCAAGTTTTTGCTCAAATACTGTTATACACCACGAAATTTTATCCCAGCTGTCAGATGAGGAAATCCCTTGGAGGTTCCTAATCAGATTTTTATTGCAAAATTTAAATCATTGTCCCCTGCACTCGAAATTGAGCAGATGAATAAAGGGATTTTCACCTCAACTTGCTTTTAACTAATTGCAGAGGTTGATTATGTTTCTTTAACTGTGCTGACAGAGCTTCATAGAGGCTCCACACTTTTGACAGGCACAGAGTTCTCAGAATCCTGAGGAGCCACAGCTGAAACAGAGGTTCTTGCTACTCATCTGGAAAGCCATAAATGCAAGAAAAAAAGCAATGTTTCCTTTTTCCTCAGCAAGACAATGCTCAGTACTAAAATACACCCAGAGTCATAACACAGCCAACACAGATTTTTTATATGAAGAAATTCGATGGCCTTGTAATCTAAATAAAGGATGTATAAAATATTATTTATGTGAGTGATTCACTAGTAAAAGTTTTGTTTAAGCCCAGAAGGTGCTTGAACAAAACACCTTTCTTGTGCTCTGAAGGTGAAATGCTCTTGTGTTATGTAATAAACCTCTATAGCACCAACAAGAAAATGCATTTGAAACAAAAAAATTACTTTCTACTGCATGCTACTGTATGGGGGAGTAAGGAAAAATCCAATCTCAAGACAATTTTCTGAAACCAGAAAGAAAACAATGCAATTGCTAAGAAAGCAATCAGACACTTCTTTTTTTATGCTACCTGTCTTGATTTTTAATAGCAACAGCTCTATCTCTCAAGACACTGTTTGATACCAAATATAATTTGTTTTTTCCTGAGTTCAAAGAACTTAAATTGTTTCTTTTAGAATGTAAAACAAACAAAAAAAAAAAGAAAAGAAAAATGTAATTTATATTTAAGATATGCAAGGAGGGAAAAAACCCACATGTATTGAAATTGTAAAATCTATTTTCTGTTTTCTCTACAGACAAAATGGGGGAGTGATAATATGTCTAACTAGTCTTAAATGTAAAGGTATTTTATATTTTTTCTTACCCTGTTAACAGGAGAGCTAAAATTACGTGGGATCATGGGTCATATTGAAAAGCACCAGGCAGGGAAGAAAATGTGACTGATATTGCTTCACACTAATGCCCATCTTATTTCATTGTGGAAACCACCAGTGACTGGCATTTCTGGAGAAGAATATTCAATTTACAATTTACACAATCCTGAATTCTATTTGTATCCATGACCTTGAGAAAGGGATGACCTGCAATCAGGTCAAAGTTTCAGTTTCTAAATTTTAGTTTCAAAAAATACTGATGAATTTTCCTTTCATTTCCACAAAACACATTTTGGCTTTTGAGCCTTAATGGCTTTTGTGATACCATACATTATTAACTGAAATAGTAAACAATCTGGAAGTAATGATGGCTGTTTATTGCTGAGAGGCATTTTTATTAGTAGACTGAATGTAATACATCTTTTCACTTCAGAAAGATGACACACCTGAATGTTATCTCTTATGACGCTCAAAAAAATGTAATAATTAACCCCCCAAAATTTTAAAATCATACTTAAAATGAATAAAACTTTGTTTGCTGGTGCCCTCATTCATCTGAATAGAGTATTAACTGCTAAATATGTTTCTCTACTCTAACACATAGCATTATATCACAGATATTTTTCAAAATATTTTAATTACAAAATTGAAATTTTAAATGCTCCAGTGCCATGATGTCTCTGCATGAGGCCATCACATTCCCAGTTTTTGATCTTGGCTCATCTATGATGCTCAACAAGATATTTCCTCCCTGAAGATTAGAGATTTCCACCTATTCCTCCCTTTCTCATGTACCACTCAGTGCCTCCCAGTCCTGGGCATGAAAGGATCTCAGAAGAACAGAACTGCAGATGTTGTAGCTCTGCTGCCAGCAGTGATGCAATCCTATAGACATCTCCATGCTAGGAAACATGAATTTTGGGGTGATTAGGTTTGGGCATTTGGTGGATTACTGCACAATATAGACTGCAGGCTAATGTTTGTTTTCACTGTGCTCCCAGAAATCCCGTTCAGGAGGAAAAGGACTAAGCCCCTGACCTAGCAAAGTCCTAACAACGAATTAATATGAAAACATAGGCAGTCACAATTATTAAATTAGCATGTGTGAGGAGTATAATGGCCCTTCTAAGTAATGGAGTCACTGTGTTTAATGGCTATCAATTAAACAAATGGAGCCCAAAGCATAAACAGGTATTTGGTGCCAGTGCTGCCCCCCCGGTGTGTGCACACGCTGCTGACACTGCTGCTCACACGGGCAACTCCAGGCAGGGGGAGCAAAGATGCACTCAAAGTACCAAGTGGCTGCTGAGGCAAACACAAGAAGCACTTAACTTCTGATCCCCGGGTAATTAAATTGATTAGAAATGCAGACTTGCAGCTTCTCAAGCCTGCAGTGACCCAGGAAGGACCTCTCAGTCAGTGCAAGTCAGGCACCCTCGTGCCTTCGGGCGGTGGGGTCAGTGCTACAGGCAGCATTTTTTCCTTCCTGTGTGTTATTTGATAAATAATATATGCAAGCCTAATTCTGCTCAGACTATGACAAAGCTGTTTGACAGTGTTTGCTTTCTAGAAATGTGGTTACTGCTTTTTGTCAGCAAAATAAAGCTATGTGGGGAATCTACTTTTCCCGGTTAAGAAAAAGCTGTAGCGGATACAGAGCGAAGAGGGGCACTCTAAATGCAAAAGAAAAATGGAAATTATGCAAACAGCATGACTGAAGGAGAATGAGGAAGAAGTGCAGGGCAAGCTTATATTGCATATGTAAAAAAATGGCAACACATATATCACTGGTGATGTAAAAAACTAATCACCAGCCTCTGCTCTCACACACTGCGGTTCTCCAAGCTGGAGTGTACTAATTTCAGTTGTCGTGGTCCCTGTCCCTTCCATAGGGACATAGTGGGCTCTCAGGTCTAGGAGTGATCAAGTGTTGCAGTTTTAACCAGTTGAATAGGCAGGTGTTTGATTTATTCTCCACAGGAAAACTTTTCCTGTAATGTTTTTCCCTCCACTAAACCAGGTCGCTCAGATCTCCATTCAGCCTGGCCTTGAACACTTTCCACAGCTTCTCTGGGCAACCTGTGCCAAGGTCTCACCACCCTCACAGGGAAGAATTTCTTCCCAATATTCAATCTAAACCTATTTTGTCAGAGGTTTCAGGGCCTGACATTCAACCTTTTCATAACTCAAAATCTCTCAGAGCCATTGCCTTGATACTGTCAGTGGTACATTTTGACTTAATCTTCCCATTTATTAAGAAAAAAAAAAAAAAGAAAATAGTTAAGAACCCAGAGAGGGTATAAATTGTTTTATTTCTAATGTGGTTTTATAGCTCCAGCTTGTATTCCTCACTCCCTGACATTTTGCAAGTCATATGGTGTTTCCTCAGGGAAAGTAAATCAGCTGCTCTCCTGGAGTGCAAGCTTCCTAATACACACCAAAAAAGTGCTTTGTTTGAGAGGAAAAGTACTGTACAGTTGTTATGGCAACTGGATTTTAAAAGGCAGTGCATAGTTTTGAGGGGCATCTGCTTAATTCCAAAACAAATTCTTCACCCCAGCTGCCCTGGAAGGAATGATTTTACCAGTCTCTCCCAGATGCAGAGTGACTTCCAGCCCAGCAGCTCAGCACGGCTCCCACTGGCTCCTCGGGAAGATGATCCCTGGATTTCAGCTGGAAGAGTCACTGTTTATGAGCCACGAGACTCCTCACTTGGGTCTCAGTTCTGTGACATAAAGGGTCAATAATTGCAAGTCTGGCTGAGGCAGTGGGGGCTGGAAAATTTAATAGTGCCTGGCAGAAACAGACTGTTCTCTCTCCTTCCTGGACAGACATACAGGAATAAGTTTCAGTGCAGGTATAAAGTCCTGTACAAATAAGGAAAAAGCATAAATAGAAATCCACCTGGCATTGGATGTGTGTGACAGGGGCTGGAAATTGCAGTGCTGATTGTGGTTGTCACCGGGCTGTCAGAAACTTTAATCTGAAGCTGTGAACTAGGAATTAAAGTTCTTTCGTGTTTTTAAGTAGGTCTCTAGTGCTTGGATCACCTATAATTGGCAACATTGGCTTGCAGTGGTCATCACTGTGTGTAGGTTTATGAATTTTCAACATTATACAGATGAAGTTTTGGGGATTTTTTTTTTGGAAATGTGCACCACTGCATATGAAACATATAAATGCATAAAGACAAAATTACAAATGAAAAATATTCGTGTTAGTGAGCATCTATTACAAGACTAATGGCTTTGTATGGAAAAAACATTGTCAGCCAAGTAACAAAAATGTCATCCAAGGACTCAGAACGGCAGCTACAGACTCAGGATTCCCAAACTTACAGGGGATACACAGATGTACTAAGTGGTTCTTCCAAAGGGGCACTCACCATCAGGCACAGACTGGTGTAAAATAAAACAGACAAAAGAACTGAACATCCCCAGAGTCACACAACAGATTAAATTCAATAATGATTAGCTAACTTCTGAAAGCTAACTCTTTTAGTGAATGAGATCCAAAAATACAAATCCTTCTGTATCTTGTCACAACACCAATGGTTGAAATACTGTGTAACAACAATCAGAAGAAGAAAAACTAAGTCTGGAATCAAGTCAAGACTTCAAAATAAGAGGCCTTTGATGATGCATTGCATTGCAGCTGCTAAAACTACAGATGCTTCTCAGCAGGTACTGTAAGTGCAAAATTTGTGGTTTGCATTCAAAAATCTAAAAGTCCTACAAATGTACAAGTGATTAACTGCAGCAAAGCACTGGTGTTTGTACTGGGAAAAATAATAGAGAATCAACAGGTCTGAATAAGCCCTCTAGAAGGGATTACTTATGTGGCTACTCCAGGCACTTTTCACTCCTTTTTAAGGCTGTCTTTCTCTTTCCAAGGCTGTTTTGATAGATGGGCATCAGAGGTGTCTGTTTACACACCTCAACAGCGTGCACCTTTAAACACCTCTAAATTATAGGTCGTTTATAGCTCCTGCCAACTCCCTGCACCTGCACTGAGCCCAGCCAGACTCACAGAAGGAGCAATTGTACCTTCACAGATGCATCTTAACATTAAAGTCCTTTTCAGCGACACGACCCTGGAGCCTTGTCCAGACAAGCTCACTTGAGCTTTACCCAGATGGTGGCCATTTGCTTGGGCTTCATTTATTCCTATTCCCTGGATTCCCTGGAGCTGGGGCAGGCTGCCAGCTGGCAGAGCCTCGCAGACTTTTGCTGCAGAGATTACACATCTTCATCACTGCACAGCAGAGAAAGCAATGACAGTTCTAAACCTGCCAGTGTTTGCATCGTTTTCCTGCTTAACTTACTGTGTACAAGCTTGTTTTGTGCCTGAAATTAATATGTGTGTACATTAATAAACAGTCAGAAAAGAACTGCTGCAAGAGCAGGAAGGAGCTGCCCTGAATTAACAGGATGCAGGTGTTGCCATCTAAGCCTAAAATAAAGATCAAAACTCTGCAAGAAACTAGTGCAGGATAAAAGTATCAGCTGGGAATGATATGAAGAAATAATCAAATCTTTCAGCAGATCCTTGTCCTAACTACCTAAGCAAATTAATAAGAACCTTTTTCATTTTAAAGTATTCTACTAGTAGTAAATAGATGAATGAAAGCTACAAAGCTACAAGCAAGAGTTTTTATTTAAAACTTCACAAGGTGCAATATTCTGTGTGTTAGCAGGGATGCAGGACAAACAGGCAGTGCTGTAACATGAAACCGAGACATTTCAAGTTGGAAATTTTTACCAGTGTGTAATTGCAACTGTATATTTCACCTTCTGCAATACAGGACCTATATCCCTAAAAGATTTATAGGTATGCCATTCACTAAATGTTATTAGTCCAACATGCTGAGTTCACTGTCACCACACAATTGCATTACTATCCTGGCTCTTTCCTTAAGATAACACCTGTTATATATACAACCCACTGAGCTATGGCCAGGTTTGTAATGAAATAATAATAATAAAAATAACAATAATCACCTACTTAAAACACACATCTAAAGACAACTTAAATATTACACAAGGCATACACTAACAAATATAACACACGTCTGGTAGGTTGTAAAGCCCTGGTGTGGAGTGTTGAGTTAAAATTTATACAAAGCAGAGCAGTGGTGGTGAAGTGCCTCGTTTATGACACTAAACAATGTAGAATAAAACTGTATTCCACAAGCAGCAGCCAATGCATATTCAAGAATCCAGCATTAAAAGAAATATAACCTTTCTATTCCATCAACATTAACGATAGCAGTAATAAAAGCAATTATCTCATTCCCAATTTACTAATTTTCAAGTAGCCAATGCATTAAACCATTAAATATCACTGGCTTTTCCCATGGATCTGACAGAGAACAACTTCTCTATTTTCAGACAGCTCCTGAGCTTTTAAAAGTGTATCATTTCATACTTAAGGAGAGCAAGTCCCCAACAGGCTTCGTATTTACTGTGAAAGTCCAACTTTTCTAGTGAAAAATTTAGATTTTGAGATCTTTCTTTTTTTTTTTTTTTATTTTTCCTAGAAAAAAGAAACACCTGTCTATAAATCCACATCCAGAGTTTTATTAAACACAAAACACTTGACCCAACAAGATTTCCAATCGCTCCCACGTACAGATTACACCCCAAAGCAGAGCTCTAACTTTAAATATTAACAAGCAGCAGGACGAGAAGCACCTGCCTCCCACAAAGCAGCAGCACATCACTCTCACAGGGACAGGTGCATCCCATCCCTGCCAAATTGCACTCTGGACTTATCTGGAGCACCTGGGGATGGTTTCTCTCAGCAGTTTCTCCTGGGAAAGGGAGGAAATACCTTCAGCAGGAACGCTGTGGGGCTGTGTAACCTCGGCAGAGGTGTGAGAGCCACGGCACAAAGAGCTGCCCTGGGTGGGCACCTGCCTGAGGGGTGGGAGGCAAAGCTGCTGCATTTCCTGGCCACTGTTTAAAACAGCGCAGGAAAGGGGGAGAAAACCCCCTTGGTGCCCTCGTCCTGTGGTGCTGGTGCAGTTGGAGCAGTTACCTCACAGAGCTCTCTCTGGAACCTTCTGGAAGGTACAGGCTGGGGTGGGCAGGAGGTCCCTCAGCTCATCTCAGCACCTTGTCCTGGGAACGCGTGTCCAGACTGCAGGTGAGTGACGGGGATGGCTCCAGGACCCCCCGGGGGGGGGAAGCACACCCTGATTTAGCTCTTCACTGCTCTGGTGATGAGGTCTGGGGTTTCTTTGGTTGGGTTTTTTGGGAGAAGGAGGTGTCCCTTGTGGTTGATTCCATGGAAATTCCTGACTGTGGCAGTGCTGGCCCTGCCTTGCCCCTGGTAACACCGTGTTCCCTCCTTGGAGAAGTGCTGCTGTGCACCTGTCCTGACTGACCTGGTGTTGGAAAAGTTGTGCTTCCAAGTGATCTTACCGTGGTGTTTAAATACACTTTTCAAAGGCTGTTCCTGCTGTATTTGTAGTTGACTGTGCATTTTAAAGCTGACTTTATTAGCTGTGTCTGTGTGCTTTGGGCAGGTGTTAAAATTCAGCCTTGTCTGTGCTGAAGTTGGCATTTGTTGCAGATAAAGCTCCTGGTCCTTCCCTGTCAGGGAACTTGTTTTTTGCTTTTGTTACCTACTGAAGTCATGGTGGTTTCTGTCAAGTTTAGGGACTGTTAAAGTCAAGTATATGTTTAAATTCTTCACAGAACCCATGTGCTTTACTGAACTGGTGATGGGTTTTTCAGCAGCTTTTCACTTGGTCCATCAGTGTAAACACTTAGTACCTCTCTTTCATCCGTAATAGAAGCTGCAGTAAAATATTTGTCACAGAGGTACTGAAAAACCTACAACTGTGTATTTTGTTTGGTCTCCTGCCTGTAAATGTGCATTAAGGATACCTGGAACTGGTCAGCTGCAGCTCTTCTTTTCCACATCCCCTCTGAGAGTGTCGGGAAATGTTTGTTTTCTCATGTTATTTGGTTTTGGTTTTTTTTTTTTTTTTTTTTTTTACACCTATTTAGGAACTCTGGGTTCCTCTTTCCTTTTAGCTCTCATCAGATTTACTCAATATGTGGATTCTTGTACCTAATGAGTTTCAGAGCAATGCACATGTTCAGCATCTCAAATAGTCCTTGTTTCCACAAACAAAAATTGATTTCCCTTCTCTCATTTTTTTTTCCTGAATCATCTTGACCCCGCCTGGTACCACAAGTGAAACTTCTTGATAAGAGCAAGGACTTAATAGGCTCCTAATCTAATCTTTGCTGTGAATTCCTTTAGTACTAGTGAAGGTTTTTGTTGGGTTAGTTGACTTTTGATGTGTTTTTTTTTTTTTTTTTTTTTGCTTTCATTTCCTGAGCTTCTGTTGCAGGGACAGTTCTGCTGTAGGGGAAAAGATATGTCTTGATGGGTTTATTTCTGGGTTTTCTGCAGTCCCTACCCCACTCTCCCCAGCTTGGGACATGTGGGGAGGTTGGTTTGTCAATATTGCATCATCCCAATGTGTGTCTGTGAGACCTTCCCCACTGTTTTTAATTAGCAGAGTGTTGCCATTACTGCTTTGGCTTGTGTTTATTTATTTATTTATTAAGTTTTCCTAAACTTTTCCTGGTGGCTTTCTAGGTTATAGAACATGGGCCTTCAGCAGTAGGTCTGTGATCCAGGCAGTCCTGGACAACACACAAAAGCAGTCCTTGGAGAATCTATTCAAGGGGATTTTCTTAATAGAAGAAATTGAACCCATGAAGTGGCTGCAAAGAGCAAAATATGAAGTTATTTTTTTTAAATTTACCACAAAGAAATAAGGCTCTTGTTCGTGGTTTATAGTATTATTATAATTCTAAATTTCTGTCAGTTATATGTAATTGGGGAAATCTAATTGGTTTTATTTTAGTTTAACAAATCACACGTGGATTGACAATTAGTTTGTGACCTCAGATAATAAATTCAGTACATTAGCACTTTTCCCATGAGCATTATTTTTTTAGGGATTAGGACTGCAGAACTTACATTTTTAAAACAAATATTTGCCAAAGAGTTAAAGTAAATAATGAAATCCCCCAGACTGGAAATCACTTATTTTGACTCTTAATCATAAATTACTTTTCTTGAAGTTATGATGCACTAATAAAAACACCTATTCTTCACAGATGTACCTTAAAGGAAAAGTTTATTATAAATACAAGTCATAAAGGGCCAGTACCTTCATTCTGGTTTTAAGGATGGGGAGCAGTTCTTGGCATTATTTTCACCTATGCCTGCTGATGCTTCTCCTGTGAGGAGCTGGATGTGCTTGTTGGTTTTAGCAGTGTGTTTGTGCATAAACGTGTTTCAGTGAAGTTGTAACAAACACGTCTCCTGAATGTTTCTGTTTTCCTTGAGCACCGTAACCTTTTTTTTTTTTCTCCCAAGCTTGATAATTTTTATTGACAAATTTCTGGGGTTTTACTTACGATCCTGGTGTAAGAGCTGTTACAACATCAATGAAAGGTCTCATTAATGTTTTCTCTGACACAATAACAGCCCCAGAGGAGTCATTACTCTCACTTTCCAGGCACTGGAGCTGTTACAGTGCCAGTGAAGTGTCTCTCACTCTCCCACTGATGTGGTAACAGCCCCAGAGCTGTCATTCCATGTCATTCCAGGAGCCTGAGGGGTTGTGATGTCAGTGGAAGTGCCATTTTAGTGCCTCTGTACCTGGTTACGCAAAATTCCATCGCTGATGAAATAAGAGATTTATTTTAATGTATTATTTTAATATACTATTTTGGATACTTAGTGTAAGGTTTGAGTATAAGTCTAAAAAGGAGAGGAATCCTCTGCAGCCTGGAGAAATCCCAGAATGGTTTGGGTTGGAAGGGCCCTTAAAGATCATCTCATTCCACCCCCTGCCATGGGCAGGGACACCTTGGTTGCTCCAAGCCCTGTCCAACCTGGCCTTGAATACCAGGAAGCCTTTTAAAACTGAAAAATCAAAATACTTGTGTTCATCAAAGCTCAGGGCTGTTTCTGTGCGTGATTTCTAGTAATAGAAACTATTTTGACTTGTGCTAAAATGGATCCTGGTGAACATTGCCTCAGCTCAAATAATTCTGAGGAATTTATCTATATGTCACCTAGATTTATTTTCTTTATAAGGGGTGGTGTGAGTTATTTGGTTGGGACAGGTGTTATCATATATTCACTGTAACTTTGTTACTTTAACTTAACCCAGCAGTTGGTTATTGATTAAAACCCAATCCCAGCAAATGTTCACAAATAAAAGTACATGGCATTAAAATGAGAAATAATGAGTAAATTTTTCTTTGTAACACTCACAGAGGATTGAGGTCCATTATAAATAAATTTAAGGGAAATATAGGCTGCACAATTAGAAAGAGGCAATTTAAACATTAAATGCTTTATTAGTTCATATAAATGTTTTTACAATGTTTGTAGGCTACTTTCATACAATGAAAGGCAGGTGGATAATTAATACAAGATTTTTTCTAAGAAGAAAAATGTAATATCCTTTGACTAGATCTTTAAATGCACTAATTATTATCATTATTCAAACTTTTTATTCCCTGTACATATGCACTTGGAAGCTATACTTACTGACTATATTTTTTTCTTTTTTATTGTAGCTTTCAAAATTTTAATATCCTAATCATTGGTTAGAATTAGTCTGTTACTATTGAAAAACATAGCCTGACATCAGCAAGGATGAAAACATCTTTATTTCTTAGTTTTCATGTTTCAAATACATCTTTTATGCACTTTGTTAATGCACTGCAAGTTCTGCTTTTTCTGTTCTATTACAGGCAGTGAGATGTGTCTGTTAAGTAGAGGGGAAAAGGTGTTCTTCATTTTCTTATTCTCACATTAATAGATGGTGAGGGAGGAAGTTACCAATGATCCCAGGATTGTAGATCAGCTACTTGTACAAAACCACAGTCCTTTCAGTTCACTAAAGTGACCCAGGTCAGGAAGTTTTGGGTGTTAGTCATTCCTTACAGGTCTTTTTGGCCTCTCTACCCTTAATTCACAGGTAAACCCAACCCAGGGATTGTGTTTTTCAATGAACCAGTGATTGTGGATTGTGGAGGGAGGCAACCTGTGTGTTTTCACTTGCATTCCTGTAATGTAATGCACAACTGGATATGTAATTAAAAATATACATAATGACATATAGTCTAAAATATGGCATTTCCCTTAGTGGTGAAGTTTTGTCTGTATTTCATACAACATCATATTTTTTTCCTGGCAAACCAACTTTGCAATATAAAACACAGCCTCAGAGGGAAGAGCCTTAGAAGTTTTGGTAACTAAAAATTGCAGCATTTGTAGTTTAATACTTAGGAAATTCACAGCATTTCTTGACCTCAATTTATTTTCCTTATTTAATTCATTTCTGTCTGAATGTCTATATTACCAATGGCAGTTACCCCCCAAGTCCTGGAGGCAGTGAGGGTACTATTTAATTTTTTTCATGTTGTCCCTCATTATTATTCCACTATATCTGCACTAATTGATTGGGGATATTGGGCTTTCCAAATTGTCAGTCAAACAATTTAGAATTTAGGCATTCTCCTATTTTCTTTGCGCATCAGGCTTCAATTATTTTGCAGGACTAAAAAAGTACTGGCTTTTGCCATCTGCTCTCAGAAATCCTGGGGTAGGAGTGCCCAAATGAAACAACCCTGTTCATACAGGAAAAACTCCCCAGCTCTGTGCTATCCCTGGAAGCAGATCCTCTAGACCCTTTTCTTCACAGCTTGCACCAAGTCTTGCCCAGCATTGCTTTTGTGTTTTACTGCTACATGTTTGTATCTTCTGCTGAAATATTTGTGATACCAGAAGTAGACTTTGACAGTGCACAAACCACAGTGACACTGCAGTCTGCAAATCTGGGGAGTTAGGGGTTAAAGTAGCCTGTTTTAAAAATATATGTTAAAAAGAAGTGACAAACAAATTCTTAGAGGATAAATTACTGTATTTCCTCACGCTCGAACACAAGAACTACTTTGACTCCATTGTAGCTCAGTCATGGAGCTTTAGGGGGTGAAGAACCTGGCAGTGGTAGTGGCTCTGTTGTCTTTGTTATCTAAATAATCAATATTAATGTGTTAATTATAATACACTAATAATGTAATAATACAATACGTGCTCTTGGCAATATTTGGCTGTGCCGTCTTCCCATGTTCTCATCCTGCTGGAGTGACTCAGCTGAATGTGTATTTCTGTGCATGTGCAGCACTTTAGTGTCATTTATTTACCATCAGAGTTCTGCCTTCATTTCTGTGACCTTCTTTTGGTAGGAAGGAACAGAGGTACAATCAGAGCTTTCCTTTTTTCCCCCTCATTTTGTCATTTGTTTCTGTTGCTGCTGGAGAGACTCTCAGAGCTGAAAATATGCACCATAAAAGTTAAAATAGTGGTTAGTGCATAAAGAGTGTTGCTTTCTTCACACCCTGTGCAATCCCCTTAAGTGTTTTCTGGCTTTTGATGTTGGCATTTCCCCTCTGAACCCTTAAGCTGTTAACTCTCCTGTCTTAACAATATTCCCTTTGCATACACTTGCTATTTTGCATGGCTTATGTTCCTTCTCATAGTAGACACAACTGGGCAGTTTTCTCAGAAATTTGGGCCCGTGTTGCATGAAATATGAAAAATAGGACTTAAATAGAACCAGCTTAGCCCCCTAAGAGGAGAAGGAGTGGGAGTCATATAAGAACAGTTTAAAAAGAAGTTAAACTTTTCTCACCATCCTCTAAAGCAAATGTCCAGAAGCCTTTTTCTTTTCATATTTTTGTACTTTCCTGAGGATTAAGTTCTCTGTCACAGTGCATCTGAACTCACATTGCTGGTCACTGGACTCTGATCCTTAAGCAGGCATGGCAGCGGATTGGTGGCTTCCACAGCTCTCAGAAGTGAAAAAGGAAATATTTTCCAAAAATTGTGGTATGGGGAGAAAGAGATTGAAACTGAGAGTAAACAGAGTGCCTGACAATTAACAGAACACTTCTGAGGGATGGTGTGGGGGAAAAGTGTCCGAGTAATAGTGAGATAAATGCTTTGATATTGCTTTCTCTAGTGACCTTGCTGTGCTACCAATGAGAGACCAAACACAACCTCTGACTTGACTGTTTTTTAGTTTCATTAGCAATGTCTGTGGCTGTTTTTCTCACACGTTCATGGTGCTGGCATGACTGTGAACCTCCTCATCCTTTCACAGAGCACAAGGACACGTGGGGAAGTTGAAACAGTGGTTTCTGTGCTGTTTCTTCTCCGTGCTGCTTTGACACACATAAACCAATCAGTGAGATTGTGCATCCAGAGAATTACATCCTTCTCTCTTCATCTTGATGATTTCCTGTGGTTTGAACAAAATAGCTTAAAGTTCTTTTGTAGGACTTCTATCTGTGCTTTATCTTGTTTTCTTCTGAGAAGTATTTTTAAGTCTCTCCTGGTTTAGAGGGGACATATTTCACTGTACTATTTACTGAAGGCCCCAGGGGCAGCAAGTACGTGTTGTTAAACATTTGTGCTGATTGAAATCCTTGCAATTGGCTGCTGTGGCTGTTTGTTTGGGATAAGTTTTGCTCTGGAAGGCTTGGATAAACAGAAATAGGACTTAAAAGAGAAATGTACTGTGGTTCTTCTAAAAAGAAATAGACCTTATCTTGTCTATTTTTTAGTTTTATGGGGACATTCAGACCACTCTTATTAGACAGTCAGCATGAATCTTAGAAAAAATAGGTCTTGCTAGACAGACAAGTGACCAGGAAGTATGTTATTCACCACAAGTCTTTGAACACCTTAAAAAATGTTACAGGAACATAATCCAAATAACAGCAAAAAAGCAAAAGAAAAGAGAGTCCTCTTCTTCCCTGCCCTCCTTCTTGAATTTGCATTTGCTTCTAAAAACATGCAGGGCTTTGCTTTGTGCAATATTAGTTGTTTCCTTGAATACTTGGGGATGGAGAAGCCTGTACTTACTCTTCACAAGACATGATCCAGTTGTGCAGGGTGTGCTGTCCTGGTGCAGTTCCACAGCTCGTTCCTCACTGGAGCTGTTGCTGTTATCCATTGCTTTCACTGTCCTGGCTGTCTGCTCACTGTGACTCCACTTCCATGTCTCTCTCCACTTCTCCAAACTGAATTATTGCAAGTCTTTATGGACATGAGCCTTGGATCACAGGTGGGCCTCGAAGTCCCACAGTTCCTCATTTGTGGTACAGCTGTGCAGGAATGTGGGCATTGGGGGTTGTGGTCAGGTCACCATGGGTTGTCTCTGCCACTCCTTCCTCCTCAGAGAGATGAGTCCTTTCCCTGCTCCAGTGAATGGTCCCTCCCAGGGGAGACAGTTCTCCATGAACTTCTCCAAAGTGAGTCCTTCCCACCGGCTGCAGTTCCTCACAAGCTGCTCCAGTGTGGGCCCTTTCCATGGGGTCAGCTCTTCAGGAACAGGCTGCTCCAATAGGGCCACTAGTCCTGCCACCAAACCTGTTCCAGAGGACTCCTCTTCCCATGGCTCCACAGGTCTTGCCAGGAACCTGATGCAGTGTGGGATGCCCACAGGGTCACAGTCTCCCTTGGGCACCCCCTGCTCCAGTGGGGGCTCCTCCAGGGCTGCAGGGGGTCTCTGATCCATCGTGCACCCCTCTGTGCTGCAGGGCACAGCTGCCTCCCCAGGGACTGCACCTCAGCCCCTGTGCCTGGAGCCCCTCCTGCTGCACTGCCCCGGGGTCTGCAGAGCTGTTCCTCTCACATCTATCCTCACTGCTCGCTCCCAGCTGCAATTGTGCAGGGTTTTTTCTCCCTTCTTAAATACTTTGCCCCAGAGATGCTGCCACTGTCATGGTTGGGCTCAGCTTGGCCAGTGGTGGGTCTGTCCTGGAGCTGGCTGGGATTGGCTCTACTGGACATGGGAGAAGCTTTTGGCATCTTGGCAGAGAAGCCACCACTGTAGCCCCCCCCTCCAAACCTGCTGTTTTAACAAAATGCTAAAAGTGATATTTTAATTTTAAGAGAGGAACAGAAGCGTTGCTTGTGGGTGTGAGGACTGCTGTGGTTTGTGACTTCATGTTTTTAGTGGCTTAGGAGCCACACAAGTCTGGACACACCAGAAAGCAATTGCATTTGTGCTTAAAGGTGATGATAAACAGGGATGTGAAATAAAAATGCTGCAGAATGACCTTGCAGAGGAATGCCCGGGGCACTGTGCTGTGCCAGCTGCCATCATTAACTGTGATGGCTGGGCCTGGGTCCTGGGATAATCAGACTTCAGAGAAATGTTTCTCAGGGAGCACCTTATGGAGGTGTCAGTTTTCCAGGCACTCATTACGATGCTGTCTGTGTTGGATGGTGTGAGAACAAGGGAGATGTACCTTGAGGCATATCAGGCAGTCTGGCTGGAGGTATTAGAAGTCTTGACAGAGTAAAGCAGTGTATTAAGAGCTTTCCCACTGATGATCCTCTTAAAAACGAGGCTGGGGAACATCTCCTGCATAGCATGATTCATCTAAAACATCAACTAACATATGTTCTTAGCCTTTGACTGCAGTCTTATTAATGTTATGTTTCAGCTGAAAAGTAAAATTAGTAATAAGTTTTTAAAATGCCAAATTTCTCTGCAGTATTTTTTGTGAAGAAGTTGATTTCTCTCATCAGTCACTGAAGTGCTGAATCGATGCCTGAGTGAAGTTATTTTTAGGATAAAGTATAAAAACCACATACAAATTATAAGCTTGTTTTCTATGCTGAAAAATAATTTAATGAAATAATCCTTTATAACACCACCTTTGGATCTGAGATCTGTTATACTGCATGTCCTGCCCCTTTACAGGGGAGACATTTACTTGTCCTTGGCATTGTTTTGTGAATCCCAAGCCAAGTCCTTCTCATGGTAACACGTGCTTGTAGATATTTTTGTTTGAGATAAAACTAACTACCCAGAACCTCAGCCTTCATTCTCCCTTGTCCTTAAGTATGGCCTTCCCCATACTTTTCCCCTCATTTCATAGAATCATAGAATATACGGAGTTAGAAAAGGCCCACAAGGATCAAGTTGAACTCCTGATCGTGCACAGAACAATTCCAAGAACCCCACCAAAGACAAAGCAGAGAGCTTTGTCTCTGCTTCACTGCTTCCCTAAGCTTCACTGCTTAGGGAACCCAGGAGGATTTGAACCCATGGCTTTGATTTCAGGGGAAAGTTGGCATATAACTGATGGCACTGCCAGAAGACACCTGAGTACTTCATCTCCTTTTCCATAATGAAATCTTCCCAAATAATCTCACTGGCTGCTTGGCCTTGGCCAATACATGGGTGACCTTGTGGAATCTCGTTGAGTTTGTGTAGCCTTCAGTTTGATGTTTTTATGCTGTTCCTGCCTGTCAGAAAAGTTTGCAGGAGTTGCTGTGTGTTTTGGGAATTTCTTCCTCGCTCAGAACAAACCCACAGGCAGTGTGGGAACCACAGCACTGGAAATCACTTCATCCAATGCTGCTTTGCCTACTGCCCTTGTCCTTCAGATAATACCTGTTTTAATACACAGTAGCAATTCCAGAAACTGGTTCGCTCTGTTTAATTGGTGTTGGTGTCGTAATTTCTGAATTTTAGGCAGTTATGAGGAGTGAAATGCTAAAAATACTTTTTAAATAAAGTAATAGCAAGGGAAACACTGAAAGACTTGATCAGAGAAGTAAAAACCAATGTCTGATTTGTTTGTATTTTATTCATAACTTAGTTATTGATGTAATATTGTAATTCTCTGCCCCAAACAATGGAGATATCAGCCTTTATGCCCTTCCTTTTATTAGAAGAACCTAATTCACTGGTGGTGAGAGGGAAATATTTAGATATCATTAAAGGCATGGAATAGTCTATATATTCTTGGAAAAAATGTGGCTTGTATCAAAAATTGAGGAACACTAAAAGCTTGTGAAGGGCTTATTGAACTTTATCTTGTATATGATATGAATTTAGGTGTGTTTATGTTCAAATTAGGATTTTTTTGGAACACTTTGACCAAATTTAGGTGCAGGTCAACATCAGTTTCAAACACAACCTGTTGCTGGCATTTTACAGACCAGATTTTTTAGCCCTGTGAAATGTAGATATTTGACAGATTTGCTCTCAAATTTTTTCATATATTTCATGGTTCCTGGAGGAATACCTTTAAAATGATGTTGACACTGTACTTTCTGTCCCTGCAGTAAGAATTAACTGACTCTTTAGCTTTGAAGAGTTAGTTTTATTTTCACAAGCAATTTACTCTCTATGGACAAAATAAAGTTTTAATATTACTCTGTGAAGCAACTATGGGCTTGAAAAAAGCTGTTGGAGGTTATCTGGTATTCTATACCTGAAGGTGACACATACCCCCTGAATATTGCAAAAAAATGAGTTTAAAGCATCTGATTAAATGCTAAACTGTGAGTGCTAAATGAATATTTGTCTTACCACTTGTGTGGGTTTAGACCCTGAAAGGCAACTGATGCAAAGGTTCTGTGATAATGGTTGGTAAATATTTTGCATGTACATGTTGGTATTCCAAAAAATAATAGAACAGTTGCACCAGACTGTGGTTTGGAAGCATTTAATAACTATGATAAAAAGAGCCTATCTCTAAAATCAACCCTGGCCTGCAGCTGTCTGTGGTTGTGTTGGCTGACTTGAGCCAATAATATCCTGTAGCTAGTATTTTTTGTTGTTTCTGGCCCTCATCCTTAGCTTTGCATCAAAAACAGCAGTGGAGGAATGTTTGAGCATAAATGTCTGTAAGACTGGTGGTGATTAATCATGTGATAACTGAAGACAAGGGAAGCAAAACCGAGCTTCTGTTGGCTTGGGAGTTAATTGTGATTTAACCTAAAGCACAGTTTCCACTCAGTGTTTAATGACAGAACTTATGCCTGTGCAAATGGTCATTTCTTTCCTTTAAACACTGGAAGGAAATGGCATAAAACACACCTGTATGAATTTCATCCCTCAGAATTTAGTGACATGTCAAGGCAGTATGTGCACTCTACTTAGGTAAATGTCAGTAAATTAAAACAGCACTTCTTGCCTTCATTAGAAGTATTAAGATGCTAACATATATTGGGTGTATTTCACGCTTTTCATGGGCTCCTGATGTGTTTTATGTGACAAAGCTTATGGGGAAACAAAACTTAGTTCAACCCTCAGCTGTGTGTCTGCAGTTATTACTTGAGGTCACAGTGCTTGAATTCAGATGGCACTTGAGTAGCTTCAGATCCTATTTCTAACTTGAATATGCCTGTTACAGTGGGATTTCTTAAGGACTGTAGAGTATTATAATTTTTTTCTCATTTAATATATGTGCTCTTGGCTATAATAAAAAATAGAGCAACCCTACTACTGCCACCCAGAATGTGCACACACAGACACTGGTTTTATTTTTAACCATGGGTTTGGTGCCCTTTGAGAAAACCCTGGAATTTATAGTCCAGTCTTGTTAGAGTATATCTGTCTACACATATATCTCTATATATCTATAACCTTGACAAAAATTTAAAGAGAAAGTAAATGGTCTGTATTGTGACTATATTTATTTGACCTACAATGCTGGAAATAAAGGTTACACCATTAAATCACAGACTCCTGCATTCTTGCATTGTTGCTTCATTTTCCCTGAATATGAATATGCCCAGATTTTTTAGAACATCTGGCACATTTGCAGCAATTAGTTCTGGACAGGCTGCACTGCTGTCATTCTAAATTGCCAAGTCTAAACATATACAGAGATTGGCATTAGAAATGATGTAGTCAATGAGTAAGTAGTTCAGCTTACTCACTTAAACTATAAAGCTATCAAACCTGACAGGTCTGACTGGGTTGATGCTGTTTGATTAAAATGAACCTAAAAATTTTGACTCTTTTAGGTAACAACTGATGCAAATGTTGTTCAATAAGATTGCTTTGAGTAGAATATATAGTGATCTATGTGAATTTTTGATAAAAGAATTCGGAATGAAATACACATTTACTTGCAAGATAGGTGTTCTTGTGAAATAGATGAACCAATTTTAATAATTAAGGCTATTCTTATGGAAAAATGTGATTTATTTTGTAGTTATCTTATGGATATAAAGGTCACTGTCAACATTCTGTTTTTAAGTCACTTCCCAGCTTTTATTTTCATCTTTAATAATATTGAACTGTATTTACAGAACTTACATTGGCTCATTTTCTATATCATAAACAAGTACTTAGAATATTAATACCTCAATTAAATTGCTTATTATTGGCATCGCTTTTTGATACTGAAGACAATAACCTGTGCAAAACCACTGTGTTATGTCCATACAGTGATTGGTAACTGCTCAAATACAGGCTTTCTATGTTGTACAAAAAAAAATTTCGGTAGCAGGAGTACTTTTCAGTGATGGAAACATCAGTGTAAGCTGCTGTCCTTTTTTAGTATGGGAAAACTAATTTGTAGTTTAAGGTGTGTTATATTGATAATGGTAAAATTACATGTTACACACACAAAAAATTATGATCATAATATCATAGTATGGTTTGGGTTGGAGGAGACTTTGAAGCTCATCTCGTTCCACCCCTGCCATGGGCAGGGACACCTTCCACCAGCCCAGGTTGCTCCAAGCCCCGTCCAACCTGGCCTTGGACACTTGCAGGGATGGGGCAGCCACAGCTTCTCTGGGCAACCTGTGCCAGGGCCTCCCCACCCTCACAGGGAAGGATTACCTCCTAGTATCTCATCTAAACCTACTCTCTGCCCCTTTGAAGCCATTCCCCTTTGTCCTGTCACTCCACGCCCTTGTCCAAAGTCTCCCTCCATCTTTCCTGCAGGCTTCCTTCAGGCCACAATCAGGTCATCCCAAAGCTTCCCTTCTCCAGGCTGAACAATCCCAACTCTCTCAGCCTTTCCTCAGAGCAGAGCTGCTCCATCCCTCTGATCAACCTCACTGGTATTGTGTGGTGTAGTAATCTGTAAAATATTACTTGACTTTGCACTGGTAGAACCACTTAAGAAGGGAACCCTAAGGAACAGCTTCATCCTGCCCCTGTGCTTGTGTAGGTGCACATACATGGGCATCTCTTTGGCAGTGGAAAACACAAGCCTCCAAACCCATGCAAAGCTTTGACAGTTGGAAGGTATTTTCCTCTAGTTGATAGAGATATTTTTCTTGTTCAAGTACAGAGTAAAGGATAAGAATAGGTGTCCACTAGGAAAAAATTGGCAGTAAGTTTCTTTCTGCTTTAAATTACCTGCTAAAAAAAAGTCTTTATGAAATTCCCCTTTGCATCAATTAGTTACTGTATCTCTTGTCAGATGATTGCATATTTTAAGCTTTTTAATTTTTTAAATGTTCAGCAAGGCTATTTAATTGGATGTCTCCACTAATCTATGGTTTACTTTTGGTTAGCAAAGAATTCATGTGCTTGGATCATGTTTTTCGTTATCTCAAACAGTCTGATTATGTTGTTTTATGTCACTGCATGCATTAAACCTGACATCAGCTGCTGAGTTGTTCAAACCAAAAACATGAAATGCAGAAAAAAACAGCCAGTATAAACTAGTCAGAAAGGCTTCAGCAAGTTAACAGCTTTATTGTAAACACAAAGTGTGGTCAGGAATTGAGACAAATGGTGAAGCCAAGTGTGCTTGAAAGCTTTTCTCTGACAATCCCTAGACAAAGGCTGCCTTTCCTCCACGACCCCTTCGTGTCTGGTTTTCATGGCAAACCCCCAGGGAGATGTGGGAATGTGAGTGTAGTGCAGGAGCTGGAATGCCTGGAAGTGTTTGCCTCGGAATGACTGTGAGTTTATTGTTTGAAATGTCCCTTTGCACGTGGGACCAAGGCAAACTCACACAGAAAAGGAATCACTTACCATGTGTAATAATGGTGCATCTTAATGCTCGTGTTTTCATCATTTCTATGCCCTTTCGTATTTTTAATAGGAGAATTTAGGAATTGTGCAGTTCTTCGCTGGTTCAAAGCAGATTAGCTAAACTGGATTTGGTGGAACTGTTCTCAGTTACCAAATGTCTATCCCAGACTTAGAAATAAGCAATATTTTTAGGTAGAACCTGAGTATAAAATATTAATTTGCAGTCTTGAGTAGGAAAGATGTTCTGTTGTTGGTACCATAATAATTTTGCAATGTGTAATGGCAAATTAACAGCAGAAATGGGTAAAGATATGGCCCATTTGGATTTCTGCTGTAATTCCATGCTAGTTTTTAATTATTTGAGATAATTTTATCATTACTTAAGATAATTGAAGTACTTCTTTTTACTAGCATGCTTCTGTATCAAAATACCTGCTTGGCTTACAGACTGAAAACCAGTTTACATTTTGCAGTGTTAAAACTATTGCATAAAAAAGTTCTACACATGACTGTGAATAGTTTGGTTTGAGAGACTAAACTTCCAGGGTTTCTGTCTCAGGTTGCTCTTTAGGGCCTAATTCCAATATTCGTCTATGTAATTATTTGATTTGTGAACTTTCAGCTCAATGACATTTGCAGCCACTAGAAATTGGCTTTGTTTTGTCAAAGCCCACAGAGTTGTTCCAGGTTGGCTGAGGACTTTGGCTTGCATAACTTTTAGTTCCTGTTTTGAAGCCTTGAGAATTCTTTACTCTGAAAGGAATAAGCTTCTACAAGAAGTCAGGCAAGAGATGCAGGAGCTTTAAAATATCAGTATACAAAAGATACTAAACTCATGTATACTTTTGGATTGAATTTTTCTGATTAATGTACCGGTCTTTAAATTACCACGGCTTTTTATATAAATGCTTTCAAATGTAAATTAGTGTAAGCAGTTGGGAAAATATGTGCAGAGAACACTGAAAAAAATCAGCTATGTGCTGTATAGGATCTCCTATGGGAACCAGCTGCTGGAAGGAGGATAATCCTTCCAAGGAAATCCCTAATGAGCAGTATTTTGTCCAGCCAGACGTTGCCTCTCTCTATGGCTGTACATATATAAAATGATTTTCACTACAGTTCCTAGGATGTATAATGCAAGAACCTGGCGTGTGTAAAATCCTTCTTTAATGCTCTAAGGTTGTAATTTATAGTTCCATTTGATGTTTAGGTAAGATGCTTGCTCTATCAAATATGGTGATTAGTCCCTCTTGAATATGAGAGAGGGATTTCTGGCAGCGGAATTCTGTTTGACTGTAAAACCTTGGAGGCTGCAAAGAAATCCTTCATAGAAAAAAAATGTCTCTATATAGTTGCTCATCCACCAGATTCTAAAAAGAACCTCTAAGCTGTCAAGAAGTACAATATGATAAAAGCAGCAACGATGAAAAGGAAATGGCACCTTGCAGCTGACCGTGTAAAAGCACAGATTCCTCCTGGGACTTCTGCATATAAAAGATAGGTTTCACTACTTTTCTAAGAACACTGGATCACATTAACTTATTCAAATAGGAGGTCAGATCACAGTGTTTAGGTTTAAAGCTGTCCCACACAGCCCTTGATAAGAAAAAATTGACAAATCACACTTTTGAATAAACTCATTTTAATCCTTTTCTTCCTTTTGAAGTAATAAAAAATATCCCTGTCACGCAGTTGCCATTGCATTTAATGGTTGTCATTTAGTGAAATGGAAAAATATCAGAACATAATGCCTTCAAATATGGCTAATAGCATTTTACATAAGGAAAAATACTTTTATTTTAACATGAATATGGCTGTTTCTCTATGATTATTATTGAGAATTTAGCTGCTTTGCCTATTGCAGCAGAGTGATAAGAACAGATATGATTCTCTCCTGTCATCCATGTATAAGAATAGATTACTGTTTACATTTTATATCCTTTTCAGAGCTCAATAAATTCTTTGCCAATTATCACTTTATACCATTTTATATGGTATAGTAAGAAAAATATCCCAAATTGTTATATTTTAAAATAATGCAGTGATTGTGTTTGGACCTATAATTTTAAATGTGCTTTTATCCCAGAGTACATCACTCTTGAGATTTATGGCAATGCTGTTGTATAAATGGATGTTAATTAATGCTAAATTACAATAGGTTATATATGGAATTACAGGTGGCATCCGCATCAGTGCCAAATGAGTTCTGAGTGATTAAACTCACTAACATTTCTAATTAACCTGGGGTGCACTGGACATAAAGTGCACAGATCTGAGTTGCACACACAACTTGCAGCCCCACTGCAAATCAGCTGCTCCAGAGATGGCCCCACAAAGCGGTCAAAGGACCACCCAGGTGCTGAGCTGGCATTTGGAAGAGCCCAAGAGAATCAGACCTAATCGAGATCCACTCCTAAGGAACGTCAAACAAACTGCAGAGCCAATCAAAAGGTGCCTTTGGAAGGCTAATCCATTCTCAACTCTTTACCTTCTTTGTGCCAGACACGGCTGTAACCCCGGCAGGGAATCAGGCTTGGGTTGGTGGGGAGGGTGCAGCAGATCAACTCTGAAGCATTGGAGGATTCTGTCTCCCCAGAAATGAGTCTGAGTTATTGTGAGTGGTTTCAGGAGAACACAGAATGCTAACCCGTGGCAGGTTTTAGCTGGGATTTGAGCGTGGGGATAGTCCAGCCCATAACTGATTTCTTTTTTTTTTCTTGGAGCATGTGCCTGAAACCTGCAGGTTTCTTTTGTAAGTGGTCGTTAAAAATATAAACAGCAGAAAGAAGAAAATGCCAGTTATTTAAACTAGAAATGGCTTATGGTGTAAATACTGATAGGATTTCTATATCCAGATTTTAGCCCCCATTTTTCTGTGTTGTTCTCTAGACCACTTGAGGAGCACTGTTTTTAACACGAACCTCAGTCAGATTGTTGTTGCTCTCTGATGTGTCCACTCTGTCAATTGTGAGTGTCACAGAATGATAAAAATGAATAGTTCCATGGAGATGAAACTGGCTGTTCTTCTCATGAATTGCTGGAGATGCTAATTTCTAGAAAATTTCTGGTGTTGTTCTGGCTCATAGCAAAAAGGAAATAACTGCCTCGTGTTATTTTTGTGGGTTTGAAAATTCTAACTCAGAGAAAGAGATTTAAACCAGTCCAGAATAGAAGAATGTTGAGCAAGGATAAGGAACAGTAACTGCAGAGATGTTATTGTTTAGTATCTTTCAGAACATGAACTAATATTGTCTTCTGTATTTATCATTTATCTGCTACCTCCAGCAACATTTTTTTACATTTAGTTGATATGATAAGACACTAAACTTCTAGATGTACAGGTAGCCCTCCCTTTAAACACTGCTTAAAATCTGAATTGATAGTCTGTAGATTAAAATACCAGTGACACCAAATTTAGTTAATAAGTGGGAAAATATAAGGATGATATGTATGTGCATAAACTTTCCTGTCTATTATTTTTTTTTCACGATGTCACAAATGTCAAATATGAAACCTTAAGCTACAGTGCTGCTTTCTAATGCAATATGTTCCCCTTGTGACTGCAACTATGGGATAAAAGGATTTGTTTTTCATCATAGGCCAAATTAAATTTTAATTGCCTGTGAAAATACAAATGTCAAAAGCAAATCTTTGAGCCAAGATTATGATCTGTTGTCACAGATGTTATGTCCCCATTTAAAAGTAAAATAAGTGTTTGCTTCACGTCAAGTATGTTTTCTACAGAATATCCTGAAGTTTTGTTTCAAATCAGAGCTAAGTATTTGATGTGTATAGTTGAAAGTAGAGGATAATATCTATTTGTGTATGATATCAGAAACTGTTGTGCTTAATGTGTCAGGTTTTTTGATGTCCCAGCATCTTGCAAGGACATCAAATGGCACATAATGTATAGTTTGTTAAGTGATAGTGTGACACAGTTTGCACACAGAACTCCCCATCAGCTGGGGGCAAGGGAGAACTTTCTTAGTGGATATAAATTAATGAGTCTGCACTGTCCTTAGTGCTGAATGCTCTGGAATTAACCTGGAGCTTCTTTTTGCTTTGCTAGAATTCTTATATATTTCCTGTAATTCCAAGTTGTCCTTCTCAGAAATGCTGGTTCAAAAGCACTGTTGGGCATATTAATTGTCTTCTGGGCTGATCCCCCAGCGTGGGCAGCAGGGTGGGGGGATTCTGCCCCTCTGCCCCCTCAGGTGAGACCCCCCTGCAGAGCTGCTCCAGCCCTGGGGAACAGCACAGGATGGACATGGAGCTGCTGGAGAGAATCCAGAGGAGTTGGTCAGAGGGATGGAGCAGCTCCCACAGGGAGACAGGCTGAGAGAGTTGGGGCTGTTCAGCCTGGAAAGAGAAGGTTGTGTGGAGACCTCAGAGCACCTTCTGGGATCTGAAGTGGTTACAGGGGATCTGGAGGGGGTTGTTCATCAGGAACTGGAGTGACAGGACAAGGGGGAATGGCTTCAAAGTGGCAGAGAGTAGGTTTAGATGAGATACTAGGAGGTAATCCTTCCCTGTGAGGGTGGGGAGGCCCTGGCACAGGTTGCCCAGAGAAGCTGTGGCTGCCTCTGGATCCCTGGAAGTGTCCAAGGCCAGGTTGGACGGGGCTTGGAGCAACCTGGGCTGGTGGAAGGTGTCCCTGCCCATGGCAGGGGGTGTGGAATGAGATGAGCTTTAAGGTCCCTTCTGACCCAAACCATTCTTTGATTCTATGAAATACAACTCAGTAACTGTTTCATTGTGGTCCCAATAAGAAACATGTTATTTAAAATGCTGTTCATTGCAGCTAAAGCTGTAAAAAAAAAATTAGAGATTATGCCTCATCCTTGTACCTGATCTGTGCAGCACTGAACAAGTCTTTCCTCAGGGCACAGCATTCTGGGCAGATCCTGACCATGAAGGGGACCTGCCTTCTTGGTCTTCATTCATTATTTGTCCTTTCACACAAGAGTGATGATCATGTAAGGGCTTGCTGCTGAAATTTGATATAATGACAAAAGCTGGGGGTTGTGTTATTGCTGGAAGCTGCATTTAGAGTCTCCTGCACCACAGTGAACCTGCCAGGGGATATGCACAGTGCAGCACAGGCCTGCTCTTCCTCAGGTACCTGGATTGATAATTCCTTGGCGTACACTGCTCTTTGGATTGGGATCACTACAGCAACTATGACTTCTGTGACTGGAAGAAAATAGGGGCTATTATTTTTAAGTCTGTAGGAAAGCAGACAGGGACATAACGATTGTTTCATTCAATTATCATTCAAATATGGCATGTAATTGTAAACCTTATGGAACTATGAAAGTGGAAATTTATAATGATGCAGTCTTAATTTTATTAATTTAATCCATATTACACCAAGACAGACATCAAATTAAAACTCTCAGACTCTAATTAGCTTTAGAAGTCTCTTATGTCTAATTTATATGGCTGTCATAATTAATTCAAATACTGATTTCAACCTGGTCATGATGAAGAAAGCTCTATTCAGTAGCAACCATTAAAAAGTATTAAGTGAGATCTTATTTTTAACCATGTTTTAATTTACTGTAAGATGTCCAATTGACTTACATGAGTTGGACCATGTTAAGGTACTTTATAGGAAAAGATAACCATACCACATGCTATTAGGATTGCTTGGCCTTTCATGCAGAAGCAATGCATTGAAGTAGAGGGTTCTGTGTTCTCTGTAGTAGATAATACAATTTTCCAAATGTCCTTTGGATGACACCATGAAGTTTTGAATTTGAAAAGGTACCTTTGTGCTCTTTTGCCTAAGGTGATGCAGGAGCAGAATTTCTGTGGACCAGACTGACTAAAGGATCACAGAAACTTGTGTAGAAATCTCAGGATCAGCTGCTGTGCAGTGCTTAAAGCTCTCTTGGTATGCAGAGTTCTCCTGTGTGTGTCCTAAATGCATCAGACTTTGAGCAGTGCAGGGGCCATCGTGCCAAATTTAATCCAAACTCTGGAATCCATTAATTGTTCCACCTAACCTCCCAGTACAGCTCATTTCAGTGGGTGTTCTCTGGCTGAGCACTGTTGATTAGACTTCTAAAAGTTTAGTTATGGGTTCTTTCTATTAATGGCTTATAGAGGAATGAGTAGCAGCATCCACCTGTCAACAAATTCTCCAGTTGGGCAATTTTGTAGTTCAATAGGTAGAATCATCATCCAAAAAGTTGAAAATGCATGTTTTGTTCATTATTCAGCTACAAAATATTGGAATAAACATCAGCAGTGTTTTCAGGAGACTGTCCAACCCCTCTAGGCCAAGCCCCTCTTCCTGAGGCTGGGAAGTGTGGTGCAGATTTATGGGTGCAAGGAAGAAAATAACACTGCAGGGGCCTTGTTGGGACTTGTAGCAGAGCATGCAAATGCACTGGAGTCACTGCAGTGTGCTTCCATGCTTTAGGGTTTGATTCTCTAACATTTTAAAAAAAAAGGTAGCATATGAAACTCAAAGTAGCACTCAGAATCTCTTTTCTATTAGTGAGTGTGAGAACAGCACTGAGTTTGGAGAGGGGGGAAATGAAGTAGACTGTGGAGGGAGGGAGTAGGGGAAGAGGGATGGAGAGGAAGAGAGGGAGAAAATTCAGCATAACTGGCTCATTAATCATCTTTTAAAAGTGAAATAACTTTAGGGTTGCATGTGAAAGATGTTGTGGTTTAAACTCAGCCAGCAACTAAGTACTACACAGCCTCTTGTTCATCCCCCTGCCCATTGAGATGTAGGGAGAATTGGAAAGAAAATAAAACCCATGGATTGAGAGAAGAACAGTTTAATAATCAAAATAAAGCAAACTGTAATAATAATAATGCAATGAAAATGGAAACAACAGGAAAAAAGAGAGAGAAATAAACCCCAAGAAAACAGCTGATGCCCAAAATAATTGCTCAGCACGAGCTGACTGATGCCCAGCAGTGATTGATCCCTCCCAACCACCTCCTCCAGTTGATATACTGGGCATGGTGTTCTGTGTTCTGGAATATCCCTCTGGACAGCTGAATATCCCTGACCCTGTTCAGGGCAGCTGTCCTGGCCATGCTCCCTCACAGCTTCTTGTACAGATCCTTGGTGGCAGAGTGTGGGGCACTGAAACATCTGGACTTGGGGTGAGAGCTACTCAGCAATGAACACACCAACATTATTCTCATGGTCAATCCAAAAAGCACTGCACTGGACCAGCTACTAGGAAAAAAATTAACTCTATCCCAGCTGAAACCGGGACACAAGCCCAGCTATAGGGTAGTTTAAGGCAGTTCCATATACAGCAGTTAATACAGTTTGCACTTCTAAAAATAAATAACGAAAAGATTTTAAAATTTTGTGTTTAAACATTTTATAGACAGAGCTTAAAGGGGAATGATTTGTTTCTTGCAAGCAGCCTTGTGTCATAATCCCTTAAGCAAAGGTGAATTAGTCTGGTAGAATGGTTGGTATCATCAGTCCTCTCTTGTGTGAGAGACAGCAGTGTAAGCTCTGTTTCAGAGATCCACCCCTATGTCCAACAGCCTAATTGCTGTGGCACTCAATTAAGAAGTGGGACCTAGACTGAGCTCGTTCCAAATCACAGCCTGTACCTTCCTCCTGAGGGGCAGTTCCATCTCTGTGACCAGGGACAGCACCCAGGGAATGGCTGGAGCTGTGTCAGGGCAGGCTCAGGTTGGATCTCAGCCAAAGGTTCTTCCCCCAGAGGGTGGTTGGGCACTGCCCAGGCTCCCCAGGGCAGTGGGCACAGCCCCAAGGCTGCCAGAGCTCCAGGAGGGTTTGGACAATGCTCTCAGGGACAGGGTGGGATTGTTGGGGTGTCTGTGCAGGGCCAGGAGTTGGACTGGATGGTCCTTGTGAGTCCCTGCCAGCTCGGGGTATTCTGCGAAGTCAGGATGAGAAGGATGTTGTACCTGACTGTTCTGGGTTAGTGCTGTATTCAGGGGACAGAGGGTGGACACAGCTTATTTGAAGAACAGAACAAGCTCTGAGGCTCTGGGAGAAGTGAAGGACACCTTGTCTGTAAGTCTCTACTGGTGGGCTCTGAACACAGGAGAGTGGATGTGCTCCTGAGACTTGTCCTAGTGCCCCTCCAGCTTTTGGTTTGTGTTGGCTCATTGCTGCCTCTTGCCTCGGTGTGTGTTCCTGGGTCTATGTGCCATCCACAGCAATCTTTTTAAAATGAAATTTTATTGAGATAAACACCTGGGAACCTGCTCTTTAAAAGTTGTAGATACATGTGGAATTCAGTTGTGCTTAAACCTAGTCGGGGATTTCAGGCTTTGAAATTTGCACATTCAACCTGGTTAATCCAGCCCTTAAAGTGCCTTGTGGGGTTGCTTTGAATGGCACCCTCAGCTGGTGTAAAACTGCACCTTCACTCCCTTGTATGACTGCATCAGGTGTCTCCAGCTATTTCTAACTGGAAAAGTAAAGAATAATTGGTGAGTTATCACTTTGCTGGTTGTTAGATACTCTGCAGAGAGCCGTGTCCAATTTTCCAGCGGGTTTGGAATATTTTTCCTTTGCTTATATAGTCTTTAAAATATTATGAAGCTGAAGCTGAGACAAGTGTCTGGAAATTTAGGTTTATACTTAGTTTAGGATACTTATCTGCATCCAGGTTTCTCATTTCTGGTCCATCAGAAAGCAAAAACTAAATCTGTCTGGTCTGATTTTATTGCAGTCTTTCTCAAATGTGTAAGTCTTAAAAATTGGAAAAAATCTTTGTACTCGTTTGCTTAAATGAAAAAGTTTCATTTTGAAAGAGGCCATATAGGAGTGGAATAGGTAACTGTGTGAAAATGAGTTTAGAAAAGCCATGCCAACATAAAGGCAGTCATATAACACTAATTATCAGTTTCCTGGCATACAATAGCTGTCACATTTTCCCACTGAAAATATGGACACTAAGCATCAGAATAAAGGGAAGGAAAAACAATAACAACTGCACAAGCACGTAAAAGCTATATTCTTCTTTGCTGGATATAATAAAGAGCTTGCATATAAGTCCTCATTTATCATGTAAATGAATGGAGTAATTTGTTAAACGTATTTCACAGATGTGAAAAGAAGTTTAACTGTCTCCATTAAAGTTTATATAGGATTTTTCAACTTCTGTGTTTTTCCTGAAATTGCTTCCCTTCAGACTGAGAGGAAGTGTCAGAATACCCACCCCACATTTATTTTTATATCTATTGCAGCTGGCTTGTTTTTTTTTTTTTGCTGGAGTAGTTGATTTGGATCAATTTATGGTGACACAGCATTTGACTTCAGATGAGAGAGGGAGGTGTTTTTGCTGTCTGGGATTTCATACCAAAAACTATTGTCTCTAACAATTAATGTGAATAAAAATCCAACACTTTAAAACCTTCTAAACAGTTAATAGTCTTGATAGTTAGTGCAGTGGGGTATTTTTAAATGTTTGCAAATATGGACAAATTTGTGATCAGTATAAAATGTAATTTTCTCACCAACATTAGAAAACATCTCAAGAGAAGGGGCTTCTTCACTTGAGGATTTTTTTATGATTTTTAGGAGGTATCTGTGACCAACTCCATGTTGTTGTGAATGTTTTATCTGAATTTAATAGGCTTTTGCTCCATGGAGACTGCCTTTTGGCCAAGCCTGTGTGACATGTTTCCCTCTCATCTGTAGGTGTCTTTCAGAAAGTTCAAGTGCCCTTTTCTGTGCCCTATCTTGTCTTCCAGGAAAGAGCCAGGCTGTTTCCTTCACCTCCCTGATTTAATATTCATACTTCATGGCTGTCTTCAAGTGCTTCTCAAGTCTAGTTCAAATCATATTTTTCCTACACATTTTAATCTATTATTGCCAGTCACTCAGCTTATCGCTCTGCCAAGCTCAGCTCTCTCTCCAAGTCCCACAACTCATTCCGAATGCCAAGAACCTTTCCACAGAACAAGTTTGTTGTGCTTAAAACAAAACAAAAACATTGACATCCTGTAATTTTTTCAAGAGTTCCACAGAGAAATTCAAGATGTTTGCTGTGGAATTGACCTGTTTGGAGCTATTAGGCTGAACTGAAAAACACAGACCCGTAGACCGATGTGAGTCTGGTATTTCCCCTTCAGTTATCCACTGAATGTTTGAATTTTGAGGAAAAGACTGGCATCAGGAATCAGTTGTGCAGAAATTCAGGAAATTGTTTTCTTACAGAACAGTGGCACAAATTCGAATTTGTTGAGAAATGGGTCTATGTCAAATATTGTAGATTCAGGTGAGGAGCTGGGTCAAGCTGGGGGAGTACTCATGGAATCACTGAGGTTGGGAAAGATCTCCAAGTCCACCCTGTGCCCCATCCCCACCTTGTCCCCCAGCCCAGAGCACTCAGTGCCACCTCCACTCCTTCCTTGGACACCTCCAGGATGGGGACTCCACCACCTCCCTGGGCAGCCCCTTCCAAACCCTGACCACCCTTTCCAGTGAGAAATTCCTCCTGATATCCAACCTGACCCTCCCCTGGCACAGCTGGAGGCTGTTCCCTCTCCTCCTGTCCCTTGTTCCCTGGGAGCAGAGCCCGACCCCCCCTGGTTCCCCCCTCCTGTCAGGGGGTTGCAGAGCCAGAAGGTCCCCCCTGAGCCTCCTTTTCTCCAGGCTGAGCCCCCCCAGCTCCCTCAGCCCCTCCTGCTGCTCCAGCCCCTTCCCAGCTCTGTCCCTTCCCTGCACACGCTCCAGCCCCTCCGGGTCTTTCTTGCCATGAAGGCAAGAGGGGGCCTTTGAGGGGCCCAAAACTGGACACAGTTGAGGTGCAGTCTCAGCTTGAGCATCACTGCCCTGCTCCTGCTGCCACACCATCCCTAATCCAGGTCAGGTGCCCTTGGCCTCTTGCCCTCCTGGGCTCATGTTCAGCCTCTGACCAGCACCTCCAGGACCTTTCCCCCTGGGCATCTTTCCAGCCCCTCTGCCCCAGGCTGGAGCTGCAGGGGGTTGTGGTGACCCAAGGGCAGGACCCAGCACTCGACCTTGTTGAACTCATTGTCCTCAGCCCACGGATCCAGCCTGTCCAGATCCCTCTGCAGAGCCTTCCTGCCCTCCAGCAGATCAACACTCCCACCCAACTTAGTTTCCTCTGCGATCTTACTTGATCCCCTCATCCAGATCACCTATAAAGATGTTAAAAGGGACTGGGCCCAACTGGATGTGACACCATTCACCACAAGTACCTGATGTAATACAATTTAACTGCTCCAGCATATGCACAATAGGACTCTAGTTCCTGGAACACAGCAAACAGTTAAACTCAGGAATTGCACAGGGAGTGTATTTTTACCACTGAGTAGAGCAGAAGTGCATATGTTTCTTTGTAGTTGCTAGAAACATGAGGGAGGATCTGAGTAACTTAACAGTGGGAGGGGGATAGGAAACAAACTATGACTATTGCAGTTAGCAAAGGAGTGGAATTTGGAATGCTGGTGGTAAATAAATGAATCAATAGAGAGTAATGATCCTTGTTAATTTATTCCTGCAGAATGATTCCACGCTTTTTGTGGTTTGTTTTGGGTTTTTTTTTTGGTTTTTTTTGGTCATAAAGGATACGGAAAACCATAGCTCATACTTTTATCAGACATGACCTCTCAAGGCTATCAGTATTTCAGAGCTGGGTAACACTTCAATTGCAGTGAAATACTGGAGGTAGCACATATGGAATTCCTTTGGTGTACTCCTGTGACTCCAGAGTGCAGCAGAACTGGCAGTCTGCATTGTTACACTTGTCATGAAATACATGAGAAGTGTTCTGTGCAGGATCATAGGGGGTCATGGCATTTGCAATCAAAAAAAAAAAGAAAAGGAAGAAAAGAATTTAACCTCACACATAAAAGCTGTTAGAGGAAAGAAGTTTTGTGAGTCTCCATAAATGCATTACAGCTAAAGTCTAAAATTAAAGATAGTATTGTAAATGCAAGTCTACAGTGCTTATTTGGAGAATTAAAAATGAATGTATTAATATTTACAGCTATAGCCAGCTACTGCCATGCATACTCCAGGCATACTTTTGAATTTGGATATATTTTTTCTAATTGCTTATTTGTTTAAACAAACAGATGTAAATACTTAAACATTCAGCCTGTCTTTTCATAACAGTTATGGATAGGTCAAACTAAGGGTACAGAAGCTGCTTACAGAGGAAAGTGGGGGGAAAAAAAGCATGGACTTAAGTGCCTGTCATCAAACCTGCCTCACAATGCCAAGTTTTAGATACAGGTCAGATGGAAAAACTGAAATCATACTCTTTCTGAGTCAGTAGTTTAATGACCTGCCACCAGGGCACTGATTTTCTTCACAGGACTTCATATAAGATCATAGAGTGACTGGGTTGGAAGGGACCTTAAAGCTCCTCTCATTCCACCCCTTGTCATGGGCAGGGACACCTTCCACCAGCCTCACCTGCCTTTCACAAGAATCTCTTGTGAACTTTAGCAATAGAATCTAAACCCACCCACCAAGCAACCACATCACCAAAAACATCTCACACACAACGAAGGAAACAAAACACGCTCTGGATAATCCAGGCTGATTGTTCCCAATGAATGTTAGCAAGGGGGAATGGCTTCACGCTGACAAAGAGTAGGGTTAGATGGGATATTGGGAAGGAATTCTTGGCTGTGAGGGTGGGGAGGCCCTGGCACAGGTTGCCCAGAGAAGCTGTGGCTGCCCCTGGATCCCTGGAAGTGTCCAAGGCCAGGTTGGATGGGGCTTGGAGCAACCTGGGCTGGTGGAAGGTGTCCCTGCCCATGGCAGGGGTTTGGATCTAGATCATCTCTGAGGTTCCATTCCAACTGAAGCCATTCTTTGAATTTGCCTCACTTCAACACAAGGAGATACTTCAGAAGTGCTGTAGGAGTTGCTTTCTTCTCCTCAGCCAAATTTTTCTACTTGTAGTGCTCCAGAAAAGCATCACCAACGCTGAGAACCCATTACAGCAGTGCTCAGAAATAGGGAATAATTTACCATTGCCTCAGGTCGAAACACCTGGTTCAAGTGCAAATTGTATTTGTATTGTCTTACAGCTTCCAGTACAAATACAGGGTACACTTTTCCTAAAATTGATTTAGATTTCAAGTTTTCAGAGGGAAGTTCTGCCTTCAGAACTTCTCTCTACAGTCCAATGCAATGCCTGGAAACTTTTGTTTAGAAAGCTCTGTTTGCAGCTGCCTTTAGCTGTGAGTGTGACCTGTGATGCTGCTCTCCTTGCCTGTTTTGTCAGAATCTGGAGATGTGGAGTTGTCTTCTGTCCCTTACTAATCTCATGCCTTGTCAGTTCATCGACAAGACACGAGTGCTTTGCTAAATTCAACAGAAACATTTACAGATCTTGTAGATTCAAAAAGTTCCTTTTTAAAAAAAAATTAAATCAATAAAAAGCTATTTTTGAGACTATCATCTTGAGAGACATGATTCAACTGGGCTGGGTTTTTTTTCCTCCTGTCATTACTCAATATCTCTCTCCTACATAGCAGTAATAAATAATTTTTGTTGAGTACCTTTGGAAGAGTTCTAGCTGTAAAAAAAGTCATAGAAAGCAATTACTTACATATATTGCTTCCTTTTTCTGAGTGACTTAAATGTGAATAGACTATGAATATTTACCTTTTTTAGGAACAAAAAAGCTTATTTTTCATTAACAACTTGGTTGGCTTTGTTTTAGGCCAGTGTTGGGCAACAGTTTTTAAGAGTTTTTAAAAAGTAAGAACTAAATCATGCTTAGAAGCACATCTTGCAGCATTTCTAGGTTAATACTTAATATTTCCAGCTTTAATTTTAGAATTGCATTGTCTGGTTAAAGTGTATGGATTCAAAATTTAGTATTTTATACCTTTTTTTTTTTTTTTTTAGCTTTTCATGGTATTCCTCAACTAAGTTTTGCTTGTTCTTATTAAACAAACTTTTTTGCTAGATTGGAATCAAAATATGAATGCCCAGGGAACTAAACACTATTAATAAAGACCTGAATCTTTGTATAAATAAAACTGCAGGAATTTGAAGAATGGACAAACCTGGATTGACAGATGTTTCTTCTTACAAAAATTGCAATGTCTTATGAATTTTGTAAAGTGTTCCCTGAGCCATGACTATGGAATTTTTCCTACTAGCATTGCTTATTGTAATTTTAATTCTATCAATGGCATTTTTTGCCCAATCTATAAGATCTATGTTTGTTATATATATGTATATATATAAATTGCTATTTTACCTGGTGTTACAGGGTGTTGATCTATGAATACCATCAGGATTCCTGTTGTCATAAACTTTTCCATTGGAGTCTAAGATAATATTTTATGTTTCGTTTTTTAATCAACATAATGTTTACACCACAAAAAAAAAAAAAAAAAGAAAAAAAAACCTAGGAAAAAGCAACATCCCAAATAGTTTTTTTCTGCTTTTCATTCGTTGCCTCTCATGTTTAAAATTCCAACAGCAAGACATAAGGAACTCCAAATGTGTCTTGTATTTTGACTTGATGCTTTCAGGTTAAAAGGAGGTTGTCTTTCAATATTACTGACAAATGATTATTTTTGTGAATTATTTCCCTGTGCTTATGAGGCTTAGAGTAACAAAAGAGAGGTAATTTAGATTTTAAGAATCTATTGCTCAGTTCCCCCAGAAATTAAATTAAGAATCAATGTAAGAATGAAGTAGAGATAGAAGGGGGCAAACACAGGACAAGGAGTGGTTAAAAAAAGTAAGTAGAAAAGATTTCAAATACCCTTTTAAGAAATCTCCTGCTCTTCTACCTTGCATGAGAGTTTTTTTTGTGTGTATCTTCTTGGGGACACTTGGATTTTTAAAAATTATTACTGTTTGTTTGTTTTCCTTTTTTCTTCTTCACCTATACTTAATCTTACTGTGTTTCTTTGACAGATCTCTGCCTGGACTCTAAAAGTATCCAGGCTGATGCTTTAATAACTGCTGCTTCTCTACTGTTTGTCACTGCTTTGAATTGTGTGACCCTCTAGTTTTATGTTAATGAACAGCCAGTGGGATATGTGACAGCCACGGATTCCCCAAAAAACCACTGTTGCCATCTGGGAGGTTTTTTTCTCAGGTTGTAAAATCAGGTTCAATATAACCATGAATTTGTTTTCTGCCCACAGTGTTCTTGTTGGCTTTAAGTGGGAAAACAGCGTTGTAGTTGAAGTAAAAATTAAATTAAATCAGTAGATGGTGCTATAATCTTAGTTTTAGCTTGTTAGTGCAACAAGTCTTGGGAGACTTAGTGCGTGATTTCTTTGCACCTTTGAAAAGGAAACTTATAAAAATGTAATCAACATGATGCCATAATTATTTTACATGTTTGACATTTACAATGTTTTAGTATAGTCTGAAGGCAATGCTATATTTAGGTGTAGTTCTTGACGAGAATCTACTGGGCAAGCAACTGGTGTGACTGTGAAGAAAATGCAGATTTGATTGTGCCCACTTTTGGCTTTTTTTCCCAGCTGTGCTTTGGGTTTGCTGTGCTCCCAAACATCCCACCTGCCAGGGGTTCCCTGCTGTGATGAGAGAAGGAAATCTGCTGCTTCATTTGAGAGTGCACATCTCCCTGGAACCCAGGAGATCTCTGCATGCTCCATTCCTCCCTTTCTCCTTACCACATCTTTCTTCTCAGAGGGGAAAGGGAGAGAGTATTTTTGGAAGTTTGCCCTCTGTATCTGTACTCTTCAGGGAGGAGGAGTTGCAAATGTAACCTGTTGTCAAGGTGACCCTCTGGGAAAGGGAGGGTGTTTGTACCCCCTCACTCTGTGATGTGCACGATCTGCTATTAATGGCTAAATCCCATATATTTAAATATATGAAGCTGGAAGCAGTGGCAATGATAAGAATTCAGTTGTCATTTAAAAATGGATTCAAAATTTAGGGAATCAAGTAGCAACCAGATGCTGCATCTGGTAGGGAACTACACTCTGCTAGAGACTTATCCTGAGTAATCCACAATTTGTGTAGTGTGAGAGCTCTAAAAGTCAGCATAGCTACCATCAAGGAATGGTAAATGTAAACTGAAAAACAAATATTTCTGAAATCTTTTTATTCTCCAGAACTGAAAGCATTTCCTTGCCCTTTTGTGGGACTCATGTGGGAGATCCGAGCCTGAGCAGGAGCTGCAGGTGTGAATGTTGTCCAGTGTTGCTGATGGACAGTATGAACTGGTCACTTTGTGCTGAGCTCAGGATATTTTTGGTGAGAGTTTGTCAGATTTTGGTGTCACCTCTGCATAGATTCTGTGCTTTTTTCCTACCTGTGCATGAATCCTGCACTGCTCTGACCCCCATGCAGTCATACCTATTAACAGAGAACACAGTGCCCTTTCTGCAGGTGGCAGAGCTGTGGGAGTGTACAAGACTCCCCCAGGAGTGCAGTTCCACAAATGTGCTCTTGCACTGATAGCAGGTGGCCTTAGAGATGGAAAGAATTTACTCCCACCTTGTGTTGCATTTCTGTTCCTTTTGCCATTGCAGATTTGGTCCTTTCAGGGAGGGGTGGCAGTGATAACTTCTATAAGGCTCTGGGTGTCTTAAAACTTTCATATTAATAGAAAATACGTATTCAGTTAAATTTCATGTCTCTGTCAATGAGACATAAAGACATAAGTAATTTATACTGGTATAGTGAGGGGACTTGAAAAGAAACTGTTATGGTGGAGTTACTGTTATTTGGAATATAATGTTTCTGTTCTAGAAACACAAAGTTTTGGTCAATCAACAAAACCAGCAAAGGCTACTAACTCTGGAATGCCATGTTTCCTGCTGGAAGTTTTGGGTAAAGCAACAAATAAACCAGTTTTTCCTAGCACAGATGCCACATGGAATACTGCCTCCAGCTCTGGGGTCCCAGCACAGCAAGGACATGGAACTGTTGGAGTGAGTCCAGAGGGGGCACCAGGAGATCAGTGTTGGAGCCCCTCTGCTGTGAGGAAAGGCTGAGAGTTGGGATTGTTGGGCCTGGAGAAGAGAAGCTTCGGGGTGACCTGATTGTGGCCTTGCAGGACCTGAAGGGACCTGCAAGAAAGATGGAGAGAGACTATGGACAAGGGCCTGGAGGGCCAGGACAAGGGGAATGGCTTCACACTGCCAGAGGGCAGGGATAGATGGGATATTGGGAAGGAATTCCTCCCTGGGAGGGTGGGGAGGCCCTGGCACAGGTTGCCCAGAGAAGCTGTGGCTGCCCCAGCCCTGGGAGTGTCCAAGGCCAGGTTGGACGGGGCTTGGAGCAACCTGGGCTGGTGGAAGGTGTCCCTGCCCATGGCAGGGGTGGAACGAGATATTTAAGGTCTCTTCCAACCCAAACCATTCTGTGGTTCTGCAGTTCTGCATCAAAAGTATTTTCACTTGTGTTTTAAGAACATGTAGGATGTGGAACTGCTCAAAGGGAATGATCACATATTGTAGTCTGTCCCTTAGCACAGTCTCTGGGTGTGCTTGAACAAGGTTTGTAGTTTAGAGGCCCTTTTTTGTGACAGTAGCCACAGAGACACTGAACAGTTCCTAGTACATTAGATTATTAAAATATTCAAATTTTTATGCTAAGATGTGAATAGCTGCACTAGATGCAGGATCATTTTAACTGTGGGGGAACCTTAATGTGGCTCTTAAATGGCCACTGAAGATCTTATGAAGCTTATGTGAAGTCTCATCTGTAGCACTTAATTGGAGAAAAGACTCTGGAGGTCCCCAAAGCCAGCATGCATTAGAAAGTACAAGATTTTTTTTCCCTCAAGAAGATCTTCACTTGTGGGAAAATCCTGAAGGGAGTGTGTGACTAATTTTTGCTAGGGAAACAGGGACTATAAATGCAATACATGTAATACAAATCCTAATCTGTAAAGGTTAACAGTATAAAAAATTATATTTTGTTTTATTTTATGCTGCTGATAGTTATTTCTTTTATGAGAGTTCCAGATTGCTCCCAAGCAAAGATACATTGCAATAACACACAAGTACATTGTATTGTTAGGAAGTGGCTCATTATAACCTCATCTTCTCATATAAACCACCAGCTCAGGGATGCATT
The DNA here is from genome assembly GCF_003945595.2 of Pipra filicauda. Lineage (NCBI taxonomy): Eukaryota > Metazoa > Chordata > Aves > Passeriformes > Pipridae > Pipra > Pipra filicauda. Next base: position 761,700 of record NW_024104416.1, read on the forward strand.
AAAGCACTTAGAATGTGCCTTATGGGCCTGCACAAGAAACAGATTAATGCTTGTGAAATCATATTTTAATTTTTAAATATTCTTTCAAGATGAAAGGAATCCTCTTAGTGCCATGGGTAAGCAATATTTTAAATCTGTGTGATTGTAATGTGGTTATTAATTTAATGTATTATTCTCATACAAAAACACATATTACCATGGGTCTGGTTTAAAGTGACAATATTGCAGGCACTAAGCATTCCTTTTCTGAGCAAATATAGTAACACAGTCAGTCAAACCCAAGCAATTAGTTTGGTTTACTTTTATGTGGCAGTATACATTCTGATGCACTGGAAAGCACTTAATTGTTCTTAATAGAGTTGTATTTTATATGGACATGGACAAGTGTAAAAAAATGTATACGTTGGGGGGGAAAGCTAACCATGAAACCTTTGAGACCATCTGATGTAACTATACAATATTCTTCTCTGCTTTGTGAAAACAAAAGGGGACTTTTGAAATACATTATCCTCGTTAGAAAAGGAATTAAAAAAAATAAGTATGCAGTAGACACCTCTAAATTCTTCTTTTGCCTCCAGAATTATCACTTTTAAATTAGAATGCAGTGGACCAGGCACTAAATCCTGAAATTCATGTCTCTTCTGAGCATCCTAAGGTGCTGCAGAGACACAACTAATTCCTCCATTTATCCCGAATAAGAATGAAGGAGACAAAAAGCCACCACCCAAAAAAACCCAACAAACCCAATTGGCAAGATTTTGTAAATGGTTTCTAAATGATTCAGAGTTAAAAAACAACTGAACTTCTAAAATTTGTAAGAGTTTCAGCTGCCTTCAGGTGAGCAGCCTTTTGTAAGTTGTTCATGGAAGGATATGGCTTCAGTTGTCTGCAGCTGTAGGGAAGAATATAATGATAGGGAAGATAATATTAAACCCAGAATGAATCATGCCAGTTAATCCAAGGAATATAAGAAACTGAGTTCCTTGATTGTATTTTGTTGATCCTGCTTTGCCTTCCGTGGAACTTCAGCAGGGAATTGTAGTCAAGCTGCACCATCAGTCTCGTGAAGGTGCTACTGCAATCGAAGTGGGTGTGATCCTTAAACATAATAAAAATCCTCTATTACCTCTTCATATTGTCAGATGGCACTCATGAGGAAAATGTTTACTGTACAAACAGAAGCTTGTTTACCAGTATTTTACAGTTGTAACACTTTCCCTTTGAAAGAGCAAAAATAAATACCTCAGGTAATCTGGGGAAGCTCTTTAGGCACAAATTTCTGCTGAATAAGAGGAACGTTTTCTTTCCTTTTTTTTTCTTTTTATTCTTTTCTTTTTTTTTTTTTTTCTTGAAAGACTACAAGAGTCTAATTTTGGACTTAGACTTTAAATCTTAATCTTCAAAGAATGATTTAGAATAGTGTGACTAGAATGAAAGATAGTTGGGTCTCTGTGTGCATCTTCCCACACACCCCTCCCTCTCCCTTGGGATTGTCTCTCCTGGGCAGTGTGATTTGTCCTGAGATAAGAACCCCAGGTGGGAAGTGTCCCAAGATAAGAATACCAGGTGGGAACTGCAGGAGGAATATAAAGAGGGAATGTGCAGGAGGTGAAAGCAGAGTCGGGTATTAAAAAGCCAGTTTCTCCCTACCTGTAATATGGATTTTTTACAGAGGGTTGATGCTTGGATTCCAAAGGGTCTGTGCCTGATCACTTGTTAATTCATATTTGGCTGTTAATTGTTATTGAAAATTATTAAAATTATTTTAAAGTTGTATTCCTATTAGCAAATCAATGACTGTGTTAGACACGAGCCCAGTGACTATCCTGGCCTTCCAAACACACACTGGAGTGGTAAACTAGAAAAGGGTCAGGAAGGAAAAAAGGCCAGGAGAGGAAATCAGCAACTGGACTGGTCCATAAAGAAAGAATATATTAAACCATCTTGCCTGATTGTCTTTGCTACCATTAATTCTCTTGTTAACAATTTTATACAATTTTATACAAGGGGACAGATTTCTTTAGGAAGCTGAAGGAATGATGGCATATCACATCTTGAAAAATTATGGAAATATTAATGGATCAGTGTAAAGAGTGAGAAATTCAGATGGTTAGAATAAACAGAACCCGAATTCTGTCTTTCCTCATTCACAGTATTAAAGGCAAGGACAGTACTGCAACACTCCTGAGAAAAATACTTTCTCTGCTTGTACTTGCCTAACTTTTTCAAACATAATTTTATTATAGGAGAAGCTCAATGTTCACTATGGAAATAGGAACATTATATGAAAGGAATGAGAGAATGGATTTCCTGTTCTTTCTGTTTGGAAAAATTGAAAGCTTGTTCTTGAAATGATCACTGACTTCCTTTAGAAGTATGACAAACTTCAGCAATTTACATCCATTTTCCTAAATTATTGTGTCATTTAAAGCTCGTCAAATTGTTACTTTTTACACACAACACACACAAAAAGAGTTGCTTTTAGAGATACGCTCTCTGTCACGGGCTAAAGACATAACCAGAGTAATTACATATTACACATAACATACAACAGCATCACTTGTTAACACCTGTAGATGTTCAAACTTGAATATGAATTCTGCTCTGAAATAGTTCAGGATTGTTCAGATGTTTGCTCTAAAGTATATTTTCATTAGAAAAAAAAATTAATTTTCAAGTCATATAAAGGAAATACAAAAGATATGTGGAAAAATCTTTTTCTTTTTAAATTCTTTTTTATTTCACCATTGTCTTAGTACTTGTTTACTCTCTCTTGAGTCAGTTTGAAGCACTAGAAAAATCTTACCCCAAATCTGTGTCACTTGCAGTGATTTGAGAAGAATTTTTTTCTTTTGTCTAAATTAATAGTAAATAATGCCTGGCTACTATATAGTGGATATTTCAGCAGCTCCCAGTGCACATTGAAGAGAATTTGATTGTTATTACCCCATTTTACAGATGAAAAATCTTAATCGAAGAGAAGAGACTTAGAAAAACGATTTCAAAGGTCAGTGCCAAGAGCAGAAATCAGTCTCCTGGTTTCCACTGTGCTACCAGATGGTAAAAAAAAGAGTCTAGTGCAGGGCTACCTGCTCCCCTCCTTCTTTGGTACCATTCTTCCTCACTCAGTCTTGCATTTTCCTTATCAGTAGAGCAAAACATCTGACTTTTCTTCATATTCTTTTGGTTTTCCACATTCTTTAGGGGTAGATCCAACTGTGTTTTTGATATGTGCTCATCTCTGGTCATAATTTTTGAATGTGATGTGTTGTAAAACGGTGAAGGTACAAGCCAGGCACGTAGGGAGAAATTAGGCATCCCTGATAAGACAAGATTTTGTTCATTGTTACTGTATGGGGTGACCTGAATAAAACGTAAATTCGATAGACCATACGTTGAAAAATGCCTCCCAGCACACTGTATTTAAAATTTGCATTTTGAAAACAGCATCTTGTTTAGGGAAAGAGTTTGGGGGTTTGTATGTTGCCAGAAACAAAGTTCTGGTCTCTATGGTGTAACCGCTGTACTTCCAAACTGGAAGATCACCTGGGAACTCACTAATCCGTGTTTAGTCACCAGGGCAGCCTCAGGCCTGGGTTGTGCTGCACACACAGCTTGGCCTTTAGATCTGTGCTGGGCTTGGCTGCAGGGGAAATGTACCCAGTTCAGGGTGAAAGGGCAGGCTGTGGGCTTCTAATTAGTGCTGATGATTACACCAACTCTGGATCCCTGCTCCTATCCAAAAGAGCAGAAACAGGTCCTCACGTGCACATCCTTTCCTTTTGACAGAATTGTTTTTGTCCAGGACATGCTGTAAGAACACAAATCCCTTTGCCCAGACAGGCTCTCCATGACATGCTGTGTCCTGGCTGGGGGCACACTCAGTGTCACCCAGCTTGTGAAGGGATGGAGAATTATCTATACCATCTATACTCATTCCAGCTGACACTTTGCAGGGGCTGAGCACCTCCCTTACAGGGATCATAACAAGCCAGCACCTCCTGCAGCAAAAGGAACCTGTGGCCTGTACACAGTTCTGAGCAATTATTCTGTGCACAATAATCATATTAAATCAGAAAATATGTGGACATTTACTAAATCTCACTTCTAATTTAACACTGATGTGTTGTTGGGGTTCCCAAAGCCATTGCCAACACGAGGCAGGAACCTTCTTGGCTTGTCTTAGGCATTTTTGGCACACCTAGGCAAAGACTGGCTTTTTGTCCAGTTAGTGGAGAATTCTATATCCACTGTATCACTCTATATAAGGGGTGAGACATCTTACCCTGGTAAGTGAGGGATAAGGCAGACTTTGGTAATTAGGCACTAATTAGGATATTAAGTAGGGATTTTGTGTTGGTTACACTTTACCCAGATAAATATCTAAAATGACCATAATTAAACATTTAAATAATTAGTAAACTAAACCTGCATATATGAATAATAACTAAACAGTGCTGTGATAGAAATATTAAGTTGTTCTGATTTAGGATGAAACAGCAGGAAACAGAACAGGATCTGGCTTTCTTCCTTGTCTTTTTCCCCAAGTTTTGATGGATTTGAGGTAAAACATCTTGTGTATCTCAAACTTTTGCACTAAAGGGAAGCTGAATCAAATTTTTTCAAAAATAAAAATCCCTTTTTTAATTTCTTTGATAGCATGTTGCAATGAGGATTAATATGGAAAAAGTAACTCTGGATATCTGATTATAGTTTCTTGCTGTGTTGTTGGAAGACTGCTTTGTTACATATCTGCAGTACCATAGAATTTTCCAGAGTATCTACTGAATAATCACCTTTTGTATAGATTAACTGATTCAAACAAAAGAACAGCTTTTATCTAAAATCTAGACTATATTTTAAACCAGTTTTAGTTGGAACAATTGGTTCTCTATTAAAAGTGAGTGAACTTCATAATGAAAGTTCATCTCTACTTTTTTTGAGGACACAGAAATGTTGAAATACCCAAATCCCATCAGACTTTATTCAAATAGTCTTTTTCTAAATTGAAGAGTAGAACTCTGAGAAGGCCTGTGCAGTTAAGATTTCCATCCCCCTTTTTCAGAACAGGGAAGGGGAGTTGGGATTTTCCTGTGCCTGCAATTACCTGATTTAAATCTTTAAATTGTTAACATCAGCAGTTTCCCAGGGGTACTGAACTGTAACAACTGACAAAGTACTTATGAAGGCTAAAGTTCTGAAACATGGCCTTAATTACAAGCCCAATTTTAGGTGCCTAGGTGTAGTCTGAATTTTGGAGCTGGCAAGCACTTGCAACTCTATCAAAGGTGTCATTCATGGCTGGGCTTCGTGAATGAAAATTTGGGCAGGGCTCTACCCACATTTGTCTCAAGTGTGTTGGTGGCTCAAAAGGCCAATACAAGATAGACACATCCGGTTGCAAAAGGCACAGCAGAAAGACTCCTTAGGTGGTAAATTCTGCAAGACACGATTCTTTCTGTGTTGTCTTTTCTCCTCCAGGGTGATCCTGCTGCGTTCTCAAAGGCATCAGCAGCGTTATAGATGGGGTGTCTCCAGACCTCCCCACTGGAGGCCAGAGTAGACCAGTTATGATGATCAATATGGCCAAGGCTGAGATGTTGTTTCAGGCAGTCCTTGTATCTCCTCTTCGGGGCTCCTCTCTTGCTGGTGGCAAGTTCCCCATAAAGCAAGATCTTAGGGAGGGGGTGGTTGGTCCTTCATCCTGGAGACGTGCCCTGCCCAGCACAGCTGTGTTCTCAGCAACATGACCTCTATACTTCTGACTGCTGCTCGTTCTAGAACAGACACATAGTCTGTTCTGTTAGTCACATCATCTGACCAGTGGATGTTTAGGATTGTGTGGAGGCAGCGTTGATGGAAGCGTTCTAGGAGACGCAGGTGGTGGTAGATGACCCATGATTCAGATCCATATAAGAGAGTAGACAGTACTATGACTCTGTAAACACTGATATTTGTGCTTTTCTTCAAGTGTTATTTCACCAAACTCTTTTATGAAGCTTTCCAAAGGCACTGTATGCCTTTGCTAACCTGTTGTCTGTCTCTGTCAATCTCACCATCCGAGGAGATGAGGCTGCCCAGGTAATTAAACTGCTGGACTGATTTGAGCTCTGATTGACCAATGGTGATATGGGGATGATGGAAGACTTCCTGAGGTGCAGGTTGATGGAGAACTTCTGTCTTCTTCAAGCTGACTTCCAGCCCAATGAGCTCAGCAGTGTCTGCAAAGCAGGATGTTAAACGCTGCAGAGCTGCTTCTGTGCGGGCGACAAGGGCAGCATCATCAGCATAAAGCAGCTCCTGGACAAGGTGATTTAAGGTCCCAGTGTGGGCCTTCAGTCGCCTTAGGTTGAATAGGCTTCCATCAGTACGATGTCTGTAACCTTGACATGGCCAACAAAGGCTGTCTGTCCAAGCATCAGAAGGCAGATGTTAATATTTAGTTCCCCAGGCTGGTTCTCGAGGTGCTGAGCACCTGCCTTTGCTGCTGATTACTGTGAGAGCTGAGGCCGTTCAGGGAAGCTCTCAGGACTTGCTTGATTAGGCTTCTCAGTTGGTGAAAAACAGAGGTTTGATTGTTAGGAAGTTTCAAAATCTTTTGTCGCAAGAATGAGAATGGAATTCTAATAAATGTGTGAAACTGTGGAGAAGTACTTCTAAACTTCTGGTATTATGCAAACGCTTAATCAGTTCTTAAAATGTCAGGAGGTTGTGAGGAAATTGGCCGTGGAAGTTGTCAAAATGTTTCTGGTGGTGGTGTGGCAGTACCCAAATCCTGTGAAGAACTGTTCAGTGCAGCACAGACCAGCACGTGAAAGTGCCTATAGACTCCCACCCAGCATCCTGGCCTCAGGTTATCAAGGAGGGGGAATTGTGAGGAATAAGCTGAAGCTGGATATCCCCAAAGCAACAGCATTTTTTGGACAATCTGTGTTTCTAGTGCTGGGTTTTCAGAAGCAACGTAATTTTAGTGAGGTAAAGAGCACTGCCTGTGATATCAATGACAATTTCCAAGGCCTGAAGCTGACGTGCAATGTGAGGGAAGAGTCTTGCTTTTACTGTATTTATAATTTTTCTACAGTTCTTTCTTGATTAAAAACCTTATGCCGACAGTTCCTAATCAGTCACACATTGTTGGCATTCTGTGACTGTGCTGCTGAGAATTTTTAAATGTTCTGAAAGTCTTAATTTAGGCAGTGGATGTGTTAAGATGGGTTGATCTGTGCTGAGGAACGAGGGGAATCGTTGTAGGAGTAGGAAGCACACAGGGAACATCAACAGCCTCCGTTCACTTATGTAACTCATCAAAAGACACCAGAGGACTCTATGAATGTCCTTCAGCTGCAGTGCCATCCTCACAGCTGGACATCCCTCAGGTTTACAGATTTTCAGTAATGCAGCTCATCAAAAACCAGTTCAATAATTATTTCTGCAGTTAATTTTAATTCCTCTATCAACACAGTATTTTTTTTGGAGGAAACCTAACTATCCTCCACTGCAAAGATTTAAGATGAATAGGTAAATACATCTTCCTTCCATGTGATATATATTTGCAGAAGTCAGTTTATAACAGGGCAGAAAAGAATTTCTCTCATTTACAGTATGGATTACAGTAAATAATTCACTTATTTGCCACTAAGATGTCCAAAGTATAAACAAAATTAAAAGTAGAAAGAAAAAAGCTTGATAGTATGTCAGAGAGCAGCTAAGTAGCTACACTCCTGAATTATTCATATGGCTTATGTAAAGATGGAACCTGGAAAATGGAAAAGGAAAGGCTATTATTTATTTATTCTACTGAAGAATAGCACATGTAAGTGGAAATGAAAGTGTGGTCTGAATTGGAGTCCTATCGTTTTTTATTTGTTTTAAAAGAAATAAAAATAAACTAATAGATCTATTGAATATACTAAAAATTCTGGTAAGAAATATCCTTGGTTAAAAATTTCAATGACATTTCTGTAAATATCTCAATTACACTGATAGAGGGCTTGAGGCGTTGTCTCTTTTTTCTCTACTGCCATAAACACAGGAAATGCAGTTGCCATGCTCTCTGAATATTTTCTCTACATGTATATTATCATATTATGTTTACTATGTATTGTATTTCTCGATATCTCTAAAATTCATGACGTTGTCATGTAAGAGTGGCTTTTTGTGGTTAAAGAATTCTAATATGAATTTCTAATGCCCTTGGAAAACTGATCAGGATCATGAAATAGTAAATAATATTTATGTCTCACCTTTCCTACACATTCTCAGTGATCTTTACCTCTTAGAATTTTTTCTTCTTTGCTTTGGTATTGTCTTGTCAGGTAGCCAAACAAAAATGACCTGTGTACAGCCATGTGTATATGTATCACTTGTAAGTTCATATGGTCAATTTATATTACAGGAGAAACTTAAACATGAAGCAAATAGAAATAATCCCAGGATGGGTCAGGCTGGAAGGGCCCACAGTGACTCATCTGGTCCCACCTCCCTGCTCCAGCAGGGCCATCCCAGAGCACAGGGCACAGGAGTGTGTCCAGACAATCTCCAGTCAGGGAGACTCCACACCCTCCCTGGGCAGCCTGTTCAGGGCTGGGTCACTGCCCAGCAAAGAAGTTCTTCCTCCTGTCCAGCTGGACCTTCCTGGGCATCAGTTCCTGCCCGTTCCTCCTGTGCCATTGCTGGGCCCCCCGAGCAGAGCCTGATCCATCCTCTGCCCCCTCCCTGCAGCCCCTGACACAGCCTGGGGAGGGCCCCTCTCAGGCTCTGCTCTGGAGGCTGAACAGCCCCAGCTCCCTCAGCCTTTGCTGCTCCCAGAGCTGCTCCATCCCTTGGGCATCTCCGCAGCCTGCGCTGGCCCCGCTGCAGGAGCTCCCTGGCCCTGCTGTGCTGAGGAGCCCGAGCTGGGCCCAGCCCTGCAGATGTGCCTGCCCAGGGCTGGCAGAGGGGCAGGATCCCCTCCCTGCCCTGCTCCAGTGCTCTCCCTGATGCCCCTGGGCACCATTGCCCTCCTTGTCCCCAGGACACACTGCTGGCTCAGGGACAGCTCCTTGTCCCCCAGGACCTTCTCCCAAAGCTGCTCCCCAGCAGGTCCCCCCAGCCTGTGCTGGTGCCTGGGGTTGTTCCTGCCCAGATGCAGGACCTGCATTTGCCTTTGTTGAACTTCAGGCAGTTCTTCCCTGCCCATCTCTCCAAGCTCCAGAGGAGCTTCTGAAGGGCTGCACAGCCCTTGGGATCAGCCACTCCTCCCAGTTTTGTGTCATCAGTGAACTTGCTGAGGAGACATCTACCCCTTCATCCAATCATTGATTGATAAGTTAAACAATACTGGGACTGTTATTGACCCTTGGGGGGGACACCACTGGTGACAGGCCTCCAACTGGACCCTCTGTGATGAGACTCCCCTTCAACGCCGTCACTAAGGTCACAGATAAAGTTTTTCTGTGCATTTTTTCCTGTGTGTGTGTTTTTCACCCTTAGATAATGAAGGTGGGAGAGGAAGAACTTTAGGAGGTAGATTACTCTACTGTGAAGCAAGATCTAAGTTTCCAGTCTGACCATTCTCCTGAATAAACCTGCAATATACTCTCTGTTGTTCATTTGCTCCCAGAGGTGACTTGAATTGCCTGTTTGTCACTGGGACTAGTACAGGATGGATGAAAAGATCTTTTCACCAGCTTTCCCTCAGGATGTAACACTTCGTGATTTTTTGGTGCAGAGGTCTTGTATTTGGCCCTTATTTCTTCTGCTTGGGGTGTCCTTATCTTCAACAGTTTATAAGGAAGGACATTTCACTCGTGGAGTGGTAGGAAGGAGTCAGGCATACAAACAATTTAAATCAGGGTAGCTGTGCCCAGTGAAGAGTGTGGCCGAAAAACTGAGGATATTTTTTTCAGTATTTTGTGGGGATATATTTGTGTGTTTGAAAGAGAGTGCATTTATCACTCAGATTTTAAAGAGAATATTTCAGCTGCAGTTCTAGGCTGTGGGCAATAAAATCCACCAGCCACTGATGACAAACAACAGATACTGTGGTTTCAGCTTCTCTTGAGCATCAAGGTTGGTTGGATTCAGGGTAGATTTAAGAATTTTAGTTTTCCTTATATACTTTCATCTTATTTTGCTACTTTTATTAACAAAGTAACTTTGAGCGCTTAATCAGAAATATTTCTTTGATATTTTCTTCTCCCTTCAACTTATTCCTCATTTCAGCTTGAGCTGTGTAGAGCCTCAACTTTCATGATTTGTTTTCTGTTTGCAATATTTACTTCGAAATGATACATTAAATGTGCAACTCACACGTTTATCTTTTGTATTTTTCCTGTCCCTTTTTGTCTTGCCGCTAAAGGTTTTTGTCAGCAAAAACAGGACTGATAGAGAAGATAAATTCGTGTAGTGTTACTAATGGTGCAAATGTTACACTATTTTGTCAACAGAGCTCTATTGTTGAAAGCAATTTCTCTCACTGTGTCAATATATGTGCCATGCTGTGTTGATATTAATGGATCTGCCAGGGAAGGCATTTAATTAATCAGTTCCCAGAATAAACTCTGTCAACTTTAATTTCCTAGCTAACAGTAATGCTTGGACCAGCATGGTGGGTCAGTCAACAAATGTTGCAATAAGTTAGATTCATGTTGAAAAAGCCTTGGTCTAGGACCTCGAAATGCTGCTTAGGTCAGCAATTTGTTTCCTTCTCTCTGTGCCCACGTTTCAGTGCTCTGACAGCTCTGACATTTGTATAAGGAAAGAAAAGAATAGTCTGCAGTGTTCCAACAGTTCAGAGCATCAAAAGCATTTGCCAAATTCTGAAGGAAAACGAGGAGCGCTTTTAGCCACCTGTTGGTCAGCGAGTATATCTACTACAGTTTTACTGCAGGAATGTTAATTGCAAGTAGAAGTAACCCTCATAAATACCTGATGTCCATGTATATGTTATCTGTGTGCCTGTGAAGTATCTAAAATGTTTTCATGTACTGAATTTCTGGATTTAGCAAATTTGAATCTCAAAGTTCTCTGTATCAGGACAGCCAGGTTAGTGGAATGGCTCAAAAGTAATATTCATGCAAAGCATCTTGTTCCTATTGTCAGGTGAGTGAAAATCACCTCATTATTCAAGCATGTTTTATTTTATATGTCAAATCTCCAGAAAATTAATATTTGTTAAGAGATAAGACTAGTATCTTGAACACTTGTCCTTGACATGTCTCTACTCCTTCCTCACGATGATGTATTTTAGTGTAATTTATATAGACGTGGACTAGTCATTTTAAATCTTCTGAATTTTAGTATCCTGGCACTGTCTGTTCTATCCTGTTATTCACTCCTGGATGTTGATAAATGTTTTTGCACTTTGCCTTTGCCATGGGTACCAGGACTATTCTGTCTGGTTAGGAGTTGGTTAGGAGTGGTGACATCTGAACTCCAGCCAAACACCTAGAGTGGCTCGGAGAGGGGAAAGAGGGGTTGGGAGCCATAATGTTAGTTTTTTAATTTTAGCTTCTTGTTCCTTTTGACGACCATTCAGTCCTATGGTAAAGTGTACCTGCTTTAGTCTCTCCTTTGACTTCCTTTAGCAGTACAATGATCAAAATACCTGTCCAGTTAGAACGTAGTTGAAAACCAAACCAAAACTAAACAAAAAATCCTCCCCAAAAAAGCCAATCCATTTTTTTCCTCAGTCTTATTTTGGCTGTTTGTAATATCTAAGGCCCTTTTCAGAGAGTGGAAGTGGCAAATTCTCTTACAAGTACAACAGTGGACATACCCATGGAACCTGGGGTCATGTTTGTTGTTCTACTATGATCTGATATAAAGTATCTTTTGCTGACCAAGTGAAGTAATAAATGAAATTCTCTGTCTCTTGGCTTTTATTCCCTCCAACAAGTACATTATTTATTGGCAGGAAGACTGAATTAAATACTTTTTATCTGCAGAATTACAGACAGGCATTGTTAAACTGCAGAGTTTTTTTAGCAAATTAAATTAAAGGGCTCACTATAGTTTGTATTGATGGAATGTAATCAGAACTTTAATAAAACTGCTTTGTTACCAGACTAAAGTAAGGGATTTCCTGAAAAATGTGTTTTATTGACAAAAGAGAAATATGATCTTGGAGGAAAGTGCAGGTCAAGAGAATATTGTGCAAACCTTGGAAATTCTTTATGGTGAAAAATTGTGCCCCTAATTCTACTTGCACTTGTTCAAGTGCTGTGCTGGATGTGATGATTTCACTTAACAAAAGGAGTGCCATTGACTCAGATAACATTAATAGCTGTAGTTCCCTTGAAGCCAATGGAACCAAGCTGGCTTATAGTGGATAAATATCTGACAAATTGAGTTTATGAAGATCTGAAGTTTTGTATTCATACAATAGCACATTCTTTTTTTTTTTTTTTTTTTTTTTTGAAAAGTGAAGAACAATTTAGCAGAGGTGAAAATACCCTGCAATGTGCATGCCTCTGGATGCTGTTAATATTTTGTTATGTAGCTTAGTTTAATCAAACTCTAATATTCTGAATTAGGCTGGTCTAATTATAAGGACTTAAAAACTATTAGGCTAAAAATAGGACACTAAAAATATATTGGATGACCCTTTTCTCAAATATTCCATTGTGAGGTTTAATATCGAATTCATATTTACACACTGTCTCATTCCACTTGAAAATGGAGTGAAAACTTTTAGCAGAAGGGCTGTGCCACTACATTTTTCTTCAAATATGTTTATCTAAGGTATGTCTTCTCAGAACTGTAAGAGGTGACTGTCTCAGTGTATTAGATAGTGATGCAACTCATGTTTAAAATAACAGGACTATTGTAGAGTGGAACTAAGGTGGGTCACTGTGAATCTCTTAATCTTTAGATTGCAGTTCTTCTCTTTCATCCTCCAAGTCCTTCAGGGACTTCATTGTCCTGCTTTCAGAAATCAGAACAAATGTGGGTATAAAAGGTCTTCAGCTGGAAATATTGTAATGGAAGCTGTTAATGTGGTATGAAACAGAGATGAAGATAAGGTGATGACAGTCCTAATCTTACCTTTCTAGCTGTCCCTGTGTTGAAGTTGTTACAGGTTGTGCATAGCACATGTCAGACATGGCATTTATTCAAAGTTCTGTCACGTGAACAACATATTTATTCCAACACTGAACATTTCCTACCTGTTGGATGTGAGGTTGCCAGGAATTGCAACAGGCAGATCCAATAGGAAGTCTATATATTTGAAACATTTAAGCATCAGGTATTAAATCACTGTGTTTAGCTACTTATCCATGAGTAATGTTATTGAAAAGAGAGAACACTCACATAGTACCATATGACTCAAAATATGAAAGTCGAGAGATAAAAAAAACTAGGCACCTTCCTCAGTTTGATTTAATTACTGATGTTTTTTCCTTAAGGGATTGAGGAATATTAGTGTCTTTGAGATCAGATCTTACAATCCCACAAATCATATTTCCAATAATCTAGTAGCTTCTTTTGTTCAGTTTTGGGCCTCTTGCTACAAGAAAGACATTGAGAGGCTGGAGCATGTCCAGGGAAGGGAATGGAGCTGGGAAGGGGCTGGAGCAGCTGAGGGAGCTGGGGGGGGGCTCAGCCTGGAGAAAAGGAGGCTCAGGAGGGACCTTCTCACTCTCTGTAGCTCCCTGAAATGAGGGGGGAACCGGGGGTGGGTTGGGCTCTGCTCCCAGGGAACAAGGGACAGGAGGAGAGGGAACGGCCTCAAGCTGCACCAGAGGAGGTTTAGATTGGATATTAGGAATATTTCTTCACTAGAAGGGTTGTCAAGCATGAGAAGGAGCTGCCCAGGGCAGTGGTGGAGTCCCCATCCCTGGCACTGTTCAGAAAATGTGTGATGTGGCACCTGAGGACATGGTTTAGTGGTGAACATGGTGGTGATGCTGGCTTGATAGTTGGACTTGACGGTCTTAAAGGTCTTTTTCAACATGAATGATTTAATGAATCTATGATTCTACTGTGATTGATTTAATTTCCCCAAGTCAGGTCTGTCTGGCCTGTACCAGTAACTGCTGAGTGATCTCTCCCTGTCATTATTTTGACCTGTGAGCCTTTAGTTGTGTTTTCTCTCTCCATCCATCCGAGGAGGGTGATGACAGAGCAGCTTTGGTGGGCACTGACATCCAGACAGGGTCAAACCCCCGTAGGGAAAGTTCCTAGAGAGTCAGGACTTTGTTTTTATTTTTTTCATGTAGTACTAGAATACAGTAATAGTGAGCCATGTCATTATTGTGTTATATTGGTTTTGTGAAAAAGTTTAATAAGACTGTGGAAAGAAGTCAGAGTTGTATTTGGACAATCAGATTATGAACCAATTGAATTGGGTGATTAGAAAATTAGAATACATTTGTGAATAAGAGAATACTTTGTCCATTGCATGTTGTTGTGGACATCAAACAACTGCACAAGTTTTAATATAAAACAACTTTCCAAACTATTTGCTTCGTGCTGTGTCAAGACTACAATTGCAATGATGTCTCATCCTAGGCAGTGGTTAAATTCAGTATTTAAATGAGCATTTTAAGAGTTATTGGAAATCACCATCACATGGATACCAGTTCTAAAAGCTTCCAGTTCACTAAAACCTTCAGCAGTGCTTGTCCTCTGCAGGACCAGCTCTTATCTTTTGCTCAGAATGGGAAATTAGAATGATTATAAACTTTTAATCTTCTTTCATTTCTGAGAAACAAAAACATAAAGCCAGAACAATTAAAAGGGGCTGAAAGCTGTGCAAATCCCATTATATATCATGTTAAAATATACCCAAACACTGCTAGAAATAGGAAGAGGAAGGATTCTAGGACAGAAAGTATTTCCTTAGCCAGTAGTAGATGGCAACATGACTGAGTTTAGATAGGAATCTCAGGGGGGACCAGCTGGAATGTTCAGGAATCCAAGGGAGCAGAGACAGGTGTCAGTGGAGGATGTTGGGCAAAATGCTTTAGTAACAAGGAGCTCAACACTGCAGAAAGGGGCATCTGCAAACCTACAAAAGGGCACATAATGGCAGGAGCAACTGGAAAACAAAAGGAGGTGAAACAGAGAAAAGGAAATTGAATTATGGGAAATTATTATTTTTTTTTTTTTTTAAGTAAAAGGGAAGATAAAGGAATAAAAGAATTGTACAATTGCTACAGATTCTAATATACCTGAATGTAAAGAGGGAACCAGAAGGATAATTATTTAATTGGAGTTATTGGTGAATTAAGTAATTAAAATTAAGACTGTAAATGACATTGAAGATGGGTTTTTCTCTTATATACTAAGATGATCCAAATCTTAATTCCTGCTCCATGGAATGCCCTGGATCAGGATTCCATTTCCACCAGTACAATCTCTATATCTCTTTATATATACTTAAGGTCTCTCCCATATCTCAGTCCTTTCCATCTCTGAATTTTTCTTCTGGAAGACAGATACTGAACGATGTAAGATGGAAATTAAAAATGCAATTCTTCTGCTGTTTATGCTTTTTTTTACAATTGCACCAGTGGTGTGTATGAAGAATGGGAGCAATAATAACATGGAAATCTGTATCTTGCACTCTAGCATAAGGAGGAACTTGAACTCTGATGCACACACTTTGCAGAAGGCTCTTGGCAAGTAGTCAAATTGTTGGAAGGGAAGATGTTCCTATCACAGAATGAGCTGAGAAATGAGGAACCAGTGAGAAGCAGGTCTGTTTTGATAGAAGCAGAGTTAGCAAAAGCTGTATTTAGCATGTTGTCATTGTCATATTTGTTGATATGACAGCATGTGCTTGTCCTTTTATTTGCAGTGAAAAATGATCCTTTGTTCATTTTTCTGTATCTGCTTCACTCACAGGACTGGCATTTCAAATAGTGCCCTGGAATCTGGATAGCAGATCTAACAGCCATGGAAATTCCTGCTAATCTTACCCTTCCTCAGCTATAGGTATCATTTTGTCATAGTTTTAGATAATTTTTAAGAACAGATTTCACAACTGTTCTCTAAATCTTCAATATATTGATAGGACTTCGGGGCTATCAGATTGAATACTTGAATATTCTTGTATCAGAGTTAATAGATATTCCTGTATAAGTCTCTCTTCCATGGTGATAAAATGAATATATTTTGAAACACATTAAACCTGCAAATTTGAGTGCTTTGCCAGTGTTCTTTTTATTGCAAGGTATCCCATTTTCATCCTCATAAAATTAAATGCTTACATGTACCATATAATTAAATTTAGGCACAGCAGAGGATTTGATCTGCGAGCTTATTAACTTCTGGCTGCATCGTTGTCTAATTGTTTAAGAAGTTTTATCTGACTAAAATGCATCCAGGATACATCTGTCAAGGAAAGAAATGCGAGAATGTTGACACATAGGAAATGATAAAATTTAAAAAGCAGACCCTCTCTATGGCTCATATTAACCTGCAGATGGAGGGGGAACCCAACTCTGCCTCCATCTCTAATGTTGCCATCAAATCTTAGTCTCCACTTCCTAAAGTGTCAGAGGCAGAAGAATCATAATTTTATTTTGCTGCCCAAGATTTTGACAACTTCATGCTGAAGGAAATCTGATTCAAATTTTTTCCATAAGACTGAAAACTTGATATTGTTGACAGGAATACATTGAATTCAATATAAATATTAAGAAACAAAAGTCTAAGAATATGCAATATTATTAAATAAGTTTTGTACTTTTTTGTGTGTTTTTTTTTGTATTATATGATGCCCCAGAATTCTTTCATCTTCTTTTTACTTTTTTTGGTGATATTTTCTAAGCTGATATGAATGAACTTGTTCTTTTTTTTTTGTTTTTGTTTTTAAGGTATCCTTTCACTGCTGTCACGGAAATCTGTTATATTCTGGTTAGCATTTTCCTGTGCAGTTCTAGAATTATTTTCTAAATGTACAATCAGGATGACTTTCACCTTGACTATAGTGACTTTTATGGTCAAAATTTTATAAGCCTTGTATCATTCAATCCTAATAATGGTGCCTCCAAGGGTGGCAGCTTTGCAACCTTTCTAGGGGTGCAGCAGAGCAAAAAGCAGTCGAGATGATCAGAGGTAGCAAGATTTCATAGGTAAATAAATAAATATATAACTTCTTAATTCTCAGGCATGTTTCAGAGGGTGAAGTCAGGAGACTTCCCAAGGGATTTTCCTGGCTGTGAGCTCGTGTTAAAGGGATGAACAGGAGAAAATTATAAGAGGATCCTTCCCAAGTTAACGGTCGTTATTCCTGTCTTACACCATGCAACCAACCACATATTGTCCTTATGGAAATATTGCCTTGGTAGTGACTCTCCTGTGTTATTCTGCTGTCACAGAGTGCTGTCAGCACACGTGCTCTCACACAGGGTGGGTGCAGACACACACACCACTACTGTGGGTTTCCTGGTGAGACTGTCACTGCTGAAAAGCATTTGAGGCACCACTGCACATGGTACAGTGTGATTTCCACAGAAAAAGACTTTGTTCTCATAAAGAAGACTGAGATTGACTTCGCATTACATTGGTATCTTTGTTTCTTGCTGTTCATTTTCAATTTATTTTCATAATCCTTCTAATGTTGTAAACCTTTTAGCTTTTAGCAATCCTGAGGGTAATACTTGCTAAGTGCTTTGGGATGCCTTAGTAGATGTGCTAAGTCTTTAGAAGAACTGAAAGTTGTTATTATTGTTGTCATGTTGCTGATGCAGTGCTTATTTCCCCCATTATAATGCCACACACAGAACTCTACTGTTCAGATTATGTCAAGAGTTTCTATTGTAAACCTTATTTTTTGACTTAAAGCTTGCCTAGGAATATATCCATGAGTGCTTAGCTAATCTTGGCATAGAAAACTTAATGTATGGTCTGGGAAAGCTGTCTTAAAAAAATACATATGACTCATTTTCTATGGTAGTTTTATTTTAACAAATAAGTTAAACTGATGTGATTCAATTTTGAAAACATCGCGAAATCATGAGTACAATATAGTTCCCTACCTTTCAGGTTCTTGAATATGAAATTTAGGCAATGAAAATATTCTAACTTTGACGTGATCCTAAGCTTGAAATTATTCGGTTTATGTGACATAACTTCTGAATGACATAATTTGAAAGCAGTGCAGATCAACTCAGTAAGGAAAAGGTCAGTTTAATCAGTATTTGTAGTTTTAAATCACCTGGAGTATTTTTTTTTCCCAAATATATTCTGTCTTCAAAGTATCAATCAGCTCATTTCACTGGCCTAAGTGAGCTCAGGTTAACTCTACACACTTTTTACACCACACCTGCTTGGAAATCTGAGGCCATAATATTTTCAGTTTGGAATTAAATGCAGTGCCATTGCCTTACATATGATTTATTTCAGGTAATAAAATTGTTAAATTGTAAGTAACTTACATCGATAAATATTAATCTTTTTATTAAATACAGTTTACTTTATATTTGACTACAAGCTTTTCTTGTAAAAAGACTGTGGTAGAGCACTGTGAGAGAGACACACATTAGGATATTTCATTCCTTGGAGGAATAGATTTATATTCTATTATAAAGTTATCTGATTTTGACTGTATAACAGTTCTGTCTTTTTAGCATTGCATTTTAGCCAATACACTGTGAATTATCTTGTGCTCGTTCTTCTCTCTTAACAGTCATACAGCTGATAAAAATTTAAAAGTTTCCTTGATATCTCTTTTGGCCAATGGCAAAGCTCAGCTGTACCTGCTGTCATTCCTGAATGGAAGTTTAAACACGACTCCATTACACTCTTTACGGGGACTACAAAACCTCCCAAGGACTGCACATCATCAATTCCAATGTTTTCTGTCTTGACAGTGAAAAAAACAGGAGCATTTTCAGAAGAAAAATCACTCGTTTCAGTTTCTTCCCAAAGAAATCTCTTTTACATTTGAAGATACTTTTTGTCCTTAGAACAAACCCAGCATGTTCAAACTGCCTCCAGCCCTGGGGAACGGCACAGGGAGGACATGGAGCTGCTGGAGCAAGTCCAGAGGAGGCACCAAGAGGATGAGAGGGATGGAGCAGCTCTGCTGGGAGGGAAGGCTGGGAGAGCTGGGATTGTTCAGCCTGAGAAGAGAAGCTTTGGGGTGACCTGACTGTGGCCTTGCAGGGCCTGAAGGGGCCAACAGGAAAGAGGGAGAGACAGTATTGACAAGGGCTGGAGTGACAGGACAAGGGGGAATGGCTTCACACTGACAGAGGGCAGGGTTAGATGGGATATTGGGAAGGAATTGTTCCCTGTGAGGATGGGGAGGCCCTGGCACAGGTTGCCCAGAGAAGCTGTGGCTGCCCCAGCCCTGGAAGTGTCCAAGGCCAGGTTGGACAGGGCTTGGAGCAACCTGGGCTGGTGGAAGGTGTCCCTGCCCATGGCAGGAATGAGATGATCTTTGAAGTCCCTTCCAACCCAAACCATTCCATGATTCATTCTAGGCTTCTAATCTGAGTAGGTGAGAGAGAGAGTACGGGAGGATTTTAGGAAATAAGAACAGTTAATTTGTAAAGGCAACGTTAGAAACCTCTGGAGAAAAGAGAAGATGATGGTTCTTTGAAAGGTGCAGAATCCCCACCTTCTGATGAGTAGCTGGAATATGGACAAAGGTTAAGGTTTAGGATAATGAAGAGGAAAAGCAGAAGAATCCATTAATGGTGGAGATTTGCTGCCTGGGAAGGAAACAATGTAGGATAAAAGCTACTTTGTGGTTTTTAGGTCATAATTCATATTGGTTGGTTCCTCCAGATTTCCAGTCAATAGAAAAATGAGAGTTTTAAACAGGAGAGGAGGGGGAAATGGGAAATGAAACGAGGTCTTCACTTTCAGTTTATTCTTGGAAGGTGGTGTCATTCAACCAGTTACTGTGAAACTTTCTAAATGAACTATGATTTTTGAAAAGGTCTTAAATATGGGATGTAATTTGTTGTGTTAGCTTCAAAAAATAGGCCATTTCAATATGTCCAGAATCCCACCACTCTGCAAGTTACATCTAGTCCAAAAGTTACTGTTTTAGTTGAATACATGTTTAGTTCTAGCTGTGTGATATCTAATTTAGAATTATTTGGTATAGTACCATTCAGGTCTTCATCTTTTCAAAGCTAGTTATACAGCAACAGTGTATTAGCCATGCAATTTATCAATATTTATTCATTCTCCAAATGGCAGACTACTTGTCATAATTAATTATTGAAGTAATAAATAGTCTTATTAATAAAAATGGATGACAAGAATAAAATGATTTCCTTGATAAAGACTGATGACAGATTCTAGAATCTGACACGACACTCAGAACACTGTGCAGATTGAATCTAAGGCCTCCTGCATGGATAATAAATTGTTATTTCAGAGAATAAAATGATTGATACATTTGCTTTGTGTGGAAAAAGCACCTGGGAAAAGATTCTACTCCCTAAGTTATTTAAACAGACCATGGTGAAATTTTCTTTCCTTGTGACAAATTTAACTTTCCAAGGAAGTGACAGCTCTTTGGCAGAGAGAGAGGAATTGATGCCTGCTTGGGGTCCTCGACTTAGAGATTCTCCTAAAAGTCATGTGCATTTGGAAATCTCCTGGCATTCCCACTCCCTCTGGCAGGCACTCAAAGGAGTGGCTGTAACAGGGCGAAAGGATGATGGGAAAGCAGGGCCATGGGATGTGGCAGAGGATGCTGAGACAAATGAAGCCTGGCAGGGACCTTGGAGAGGCTGTGCTGGTTTTATTGCTGCGTGGCTGAGGCGGCCTCTGGTTCAAACTATTTGGATTTTTTTATGTCTTGGTTTGATCTCACTTTCTGTGACAAAGCAGCCCCAGAGACTGAGCTTCGTTTGACAACTTGGCTGGGCTGAGGGGTGAAAAAAAAAAGGGGGCTTTCACAGAGAATAATGATTTATAAAAAACCCCAACCACTGTATATCTCAGGAAATGTTTTATTCACCACTAGTGTTATTGAAGATTAGAATCTAAATATTATATTTCAAAAGTCTGCTGAAGGATGCTGGGGCCATAAGATGCCTGGATTCAGTTTCCTTACATAGGGAAAACAGTAAATTTTGTTTCCTTTTGTGCACCTTTTCCCATTTTTCTGTATTTTTTCTTGAACTTATAGGAGTTTCATATATATGAAAGAATATCTGATGTTCGCAGTGGACCGAGACATGGAAGTCCTATGTAGTTTTCTGTTAATTGCTTCCTTAATAGCTTATTTAATGCAGGCTATAAAATCAGTCTTATCATCAACAAAGTCATGATATGGAGATTTATAATAGTTCTTACAGTCTTGTTCAGTTGCTGAGTTCTAGATCAACAATAGTATAAAGAAACAGTAGTAGAATGTACTATTCTACCGAATGTCCATCTAGTTAATTTATGATTTTTTAGTGCCCTTTGCACTAATTCTGACTCCTACTTCTATAATCATATATGAAAGGTAGTTACACTTCTATTGGAATTTTGTGTTTGAGCCAAATAGATGAGTAAAGGACCAAGAAAATACTCCATATATTAAGATATGAAAAAGATGTGCCTATTGTCAGGTTAGACACACTCCATGGAACAAACTTGACATCCGACCCACTGATTTGCCAGATACTTGCAGATAATTATTCTGAGGATGGCAGTACTTCTCTGACTCATTAATGATGCCTGCCCTGAGCCAAATCTTCTCACAGTAAACTGCAGCTAGTCTTAAGTGACAAGTCATGTTTTTGGAGGAACTCTGGATGACGATTAGAAATGAATAAAGAATAAACCTGGCAGAACTTTGCACGTGCTTCATGTCTTTAATTTTCTTTTTTAGCAACAAAAAGAAGGGAGTTGCAGGCAACTAACTATTTTTCAATCCACTGCTAATGTGGAGGATCAATAATATAACTACATAATAAATTCCAATAGGTAATTCTAATATTTGTAATTATATTCTACAGTCATCGTGACAACTGTTCTGTAGGAATTCCATCTCTTTCAAAGTGATTGAAGTTAAAATTCAAATCCCAACTCTCCCAGCAGAGCTGCTCCATCCCTCTCATCCTCTTGGTGCCTCCTCTGGACTCTCTCCAGCAGCTCCCTGTCCTTGCTGTGCTGTTCCCCAGGGCTGGAGGCAGCTCTGTAGGTGGGCTCTCACCTGAGGAGGCAGAGGGGCAGAATCACTTGAAGCACTTCCATTTGACTGTGTAAAGTCTATTAAATTTTTAAATAGATTTGTTGCCTGATTGCAGATTGAATTATACTTCTGTAGGAAAGTGAGATAAAAGAGGTACCTCTCAATTAATTACACTTCTTCGAGGAGTAAACATTTGAAAACAGAGTCAGGTTAACTAAAAATGAGGAGTATGTAATTGTTTTCATGTTTTGTACACAGACATTCCGTAGTGTTGAGAACTCAGTCGCCTGTTTGACCACAAGTTTTCGATGGAAAGTGATTTGCGTTGTTCTTGAAATATTAACATTGGCCAGCTGGTTGTACTGATTGCAGATCTATGTACTCTTTAGAGCACTGTTGAAAACAAAACTACTTGTTAGTTATAGTAGGAATATATTCTGTTTCTTCTCTGAATGGAAGCGAATGCACCTGCAATGTCAATATTCTCCTTTCAGGATCCCAGCCCATGGTTTGCACAGCGTACAAACTGTGTCATTCATTATCCCCTGTCTGCAGTCAGTCCTGCAGGTCCCTTGTATATGTGTTGTGCAAAATTCTGGATAGTTTATCTAAGTTTTTAAATTGTATAGGGAGTGTGAATAAAACCTAGTTCCTGGGATTAAAGGCAGTATAGGCATAGCAGTAAGTGGGTCCAGTTTGTATTGAGATTTACTATCAGGGTGAAGAAAGTCCTCACCTATTCCTCTGGGGTAGATCTCTACTGTGATGGAGCTCTGCAGAGCTCACAGACATGTGTAAATTTTTTGGTAGAATTATTCCAACTTCTTATACAAAATTTACACAGCTTATATCAGCCTTGGCCATTTCAGTGGTTTTGGTGTATTTTGGATTGAAATGTACACCTCCTGTTAACAGTCAGTGAGATTCCAGCTTCTAAAAACTAAAGTGATAAATGCTTTTAGACATAGAACATTTGAGACTTGTGGACAAATATTAGACCTTCCATTATTTCCTGACCACTTGTAGCCTTTCCATCTATGGGATCTATTTACATTCTTTAGTCATGTTGTTACCAGTAGTGAAATCCCTTGTGTTTAAATTTTTGCTCCTGTCCAGCCAGCCTGGTCTCTGTGTCACTAACCAGCTCCACACATAGTGGCAGATAGAATTCCTAAACTATTGCCCTTCTCTCTTGCCAACTGCACAGACCTGGCAGTTGCTCACTTTCCACCTCCTGCACCAGACACAATGGAGATGATTAAACCATCAAGGGCACACCCTCTTCCATCACCTTGTTTTGGGGCAGGGATTCAAATTAGATTTGCTTTCAATTTCCTTTAAAAGCAGTTACAAGTGTAGTACCCACTTCATAAAATACATTTAGTGAGCCACCTCATGGGATTAACGTGGAATTCTGTTAAACCAGGTCTGGCTGAGAGGGAGTTAACTTTCTTCAAAGCACAAAAATAGGAGAATGTTCTGGATTTGTGGCTAAACCAGCGCTGAGAGAAAACTAATGTGGCTGTTGAACGGTGCTTGCCCAGTGTCAAGGCTTTCCCTTCTTCCCACTTTGGTTCCCCTGTGAGAAGGCTGGGGGTGGGTACCCGTCTGGGGTCAGTTTACCATGTTTGGTAAATAACAATGCTAAATGTTAGGCTAAATAACAGGGTAGTTACAGCTCTGTCCTGCCAGAGGGATTTGAGGGGTTGGATGTGTTTGGTGCAGTCCTTGCAGCTGCTGTAAGCACAGTGTGTGTGTGTATTTATAATCATATGATACCCTACAGGTACAACATCAGTATTATTGCTGCTTCTTTCTTGCTCTTTGACAGCTGTGTCAGAAAAGAAAATATGCAGTCCTGTTCCATTCCTTAAATAAAAACGTACTTGTGTGTCAAACTTGGGATTTTCAGCTGCACATTCAGAGTTGACTCCCATCTCACTGCACGTTTAAATGAAAGGCTCCCAAGTGAGGGGCTCAGACACATCATTTGCAGATTTTTTTTCTGGTGTTTGGTCAAATCTGTTCAGCCCATTGGCAGATCTGTCCCATTTTTGAGCTCTTGGCTCTGTTTAGGGGTTGAAGGTAGATCTGGGTATGAAACAGAGGATGTTGAGGGCGCTGTGGGTGCCAGGGAGTTGCAGTTAATATTGAAAATTATTTTGGTACTGTAATAGTAAATAGAGTATTAAGCAGAGCAAAGGTGAGAAAATATATTAGCATTTGAACTGTGTATAGTTTTTATAGGCATTTAACCACCATGCTGCCCATTCAAAGACAACATTCTATTATGATATGAGAAAAGAATGAAAAAAACCTACTGCTGTAAGAAATTAATAAACCTTAGAACGTTTATTTATAAGCTATGAGGTTAAATATCATATCCACAAGTAAAATGATTTAAAGTCATTCCTAAGCTCTTGTTCAGTATTTTGGCCCTGCACTGATCCAGAACTGTCCCAGTTTCAGGGTTGGTACCTGTCAGGCACTAAGTCTTCAGCTGGTTGCTTTTTTTACATGATGTGATAGATGCATATTTTGGGAGGAATGGATTCCATGGGAGTTCTAGCACTGAGTTCTGAAGCTGAGCACTGTGCACAAAAGTAATTAAGGTCCCTTGCAGAAACACATGTATTAGTAACTAATAAAAGTTATGGCAGCAATTCTGCTTTGCCTAAATTAGTTGGACACAAGTCATCTATAAACTTGAAGCTGTATAACCACAATAAAACCAACACAGAGCATGAGCTGGTAACTGTTTTGTTGGGAACTTGAAAGAACCCAAGCCACAAGGCTTCCAGGATCCCTGTTTTTATCCTTTTCTGAAGCAGTTATTCTTGTCTTCACGCCCAAATATTTTCAGCAGCTGGGTTGGTGAGCATTCCCTTCCCCTGCAGAAAATTTCCCAGTTGTTCATGTTAGAATTAATGTATCTTACAGGGTTGGCTTTGTTTCTTTTGGGTGATTTGCTTTGTGATGTCAGCAATTCAAAGGGAAATCTAGATGTCTTTTTAATTTTAGTGTTTCTAAAACTTCTGTCAGTAGGATATCTCTTACATTTAATAATAAAAGCTCTCTAGAATTCTGTTGGGTTTAGCTGAAGTAAATTTTAAAGAGGCAATAAAATACTTTAAAATTTTCAAATAAAGAATCAAAGGAAAAGGAGCAGAATAGGTAATGCTGAAGTAGAAGCACACTGCAGAAAACAAGCTGAAGAAGCTGAAGAGAACCTATTAACATCTGCTCCCTGTGCTAAAATCAGCTCTAAAGTCTCAACATCTAAAAGAATTCTGTTTAGTAGGAAAACTTATGCAACCTGATTATTACTTAGCAGGTGAGAGGGAAATCAGGAAATTGCCAGAACTCATTTTTATGTATAGAATTAATAACAGCAGAAGTTTCAAAAGGGTTTAGAGGCAATAAGAGATGAGAATGAAGTGATGATTAGACAGATAAGAGGTGGCCCTTATGCAAGGCTGTCCAGGTTAGTTTAAGTGATGTAAGATAGGTTTGTTGTGAGTCAGGTAACTGCATCATGAATATAGAAGAGCTCAATACCCTCGTTTTGAGCCCTTTTAGATAGCTCTTGATGTAAATTTTGTTTATGTAGTTTCAACATGCACTCAGATGAAACATCCTATTTTCATGTTTTTAAAGTAAATTACCCTGAATAGAGAGAAGATGATTTGCAGTGTAATTAGGCTAAAGTGAAATCCAACTTTCGTGCAAAGGTCAAGTTATCCTCTATTTGATCATTTACGAAGTTTTTACCTTTCCCATCAATCCATAGCCTCTGAAGTGCTGTTTCATTTTGAAACTGCTGTAATTATATCCAGCTTCAGCTGTTAATAGCACCAGTGGAACTAGTGATTCATTTGTGCTGGGTTATAAGACACTGCTTCAGTAAACCACAGATACAGAACTTTTAAAGTGGTCCAGTTCTGTGCATGTAGACAAATGTGTACATTTGTTTTACTAAATAAAAGAAGGGGAGTTGTACTGTTTTCAGTTATGTTTTTAGTAGAACCTGCTCTTTTTTTGTGTGTATCCACAAAAGATTCCATTTTACAATTACTCAGATTTTTGAGAAATGCCTCCCAAACCAGTGCAGAAAAAAGATCGACAGGAGTCACACTAATGGTTTTTCTCTTGGTGTAACATAACTTAACAAGAAAAAAGACCTTTTGCAGTAATTTGGCTTTCATCCTGTGAATAGATACTGTGGTACAAGTGGAAGTATATGAAAAAAAAAGATATATATATATACACAATATATACCGAAAAGTGGCTGGGATGTTGTGCACATATTGAATGATTCATAAAGAAAAGTAACTTCAGTGTTTAGCTGCACTGCTTACAGAAGGGTGAGATTTAGTATTTATGTACTCAAGAATCAGTTTGGGTGCTCAGAAAATTTAGGGGGCCAACTTTGTGGTCAGCTCGTGCTTTCTGGAAAGCTATTTGAGAGATTTGCCTTGGTAAACAGTCAATCTGGCACAATTCTTGCCCCACAAAGTCAATATCTAGAAGAACTAGAACTCCTCACGTTATTTTGAGCATTGCAAAATCCTGTATTCATGGGGTACACTCTGAGTTTGGGAGCAGAGCTTGTGCATACTCGACACATACTTCCAATTAAGCTTTCTTCTGTGGTTTTTTTTTTAATTTATTTATTTATTTATTTTTTAATTTGTTGTTTGGGATTTTTTTTGGGGAGGGCAAATAAAAATTTCATTAGGCTTGCGTTATATTAAAAAGTACATGGGAACCCTCCTCTCCAAATCATATTCATAATTATACTTTACAGCTCCTGATCCTAATAGATGATCCAAGGACATTATTCCCAGCTGATTGTGAATTCACCCGTGGCTGGAATTTTCCAAAGTAGAAATGTTATCATCACTTGCATACATCTTTCATACTTTAAAAATAATAATTAAATAAAATTAGTTGAGTGCCCAATCCTTTCATTTTGAAGTATAGCTGGATAGGTACAATCTGATTTCCTCAATTATTCTACAAATTCGGAGTAATATATTAGCAGTGCTGTAATTATTTTTTTTTTTATCCTCAGGGATATTTAGTTCCTTTAAAGCAATTTAAGCTGGAGAGCCTTATTGCTCTGGCAGAGTGTAGTTATGTCCAGAATTATGAGCACAAAGAATTACACTCTCACCCATGAAAATTAACGGAGTTCTTCTGCAGAAAGAGCAGCATCAGATTTAACAGAAATATTGTGCCATAGTTTACAGTTAGAAATAACCTCTGGGAATTACAGTGCAGTTCTAGATGAATAGCACAGCCTTATCCAAAAGTGGATTCTAATGATGCCTTTAGGATTAATACCTGAATTCTTGTAAAACCTTTCTTTGGCTTGTGCTGAAAGGCCATGATGTTACTATTAAAGTCTCACATGGGGTTCTCACATGCAGCAGCCTATTATCCAGTCTCTTAGTGGCTAATTAGTGACCAACAGGAATGATTAATTGTTAAATGTTTGGCACTTTTGGGGGAAGTTTCTTAGGGGTACTCTGGTTTCACCCGGCAGATCAAATTAAACCCTTTCTTTGCATGGTGCCCTTGTTTATTGTTGTGAGACCTGGAGGGAAACCCAGACACCCCCCAGCACAGAGATCCTGGATTTCCAAGGTTTGATACGCCTACATTCTTCTGATCTGGAAGGTTAAACGTTCTTACCATACTGCAGTGAATTCTTAGAGGATGACTAGCACAGTCAGGCTATTTCAGATGGGAAACTGGAAGCAGCTGCTTTTCATTCTGGGGGGTGGGAGGCAGCTGTGTGCTGGGAAATCAGGAGAGGATTCACTGCAAATTAACTGCCAGGTTAATCCACAACATGAGTGTTGTCCCTTTTAAAATAAGATAGGATTGCATATGGGATGGGAAGGAAAGAGCTGAGAAATGATGCCCACATGTGCCTTTTCTGCTCTGGCATGGATCCCCCGGCAGGGATTGTGGAGGATCTGTACACTGGCTGTTTTGTGACATACCCAACCGTACCTGTGGCAAACCCTTCCCAGCCTCTTCTACCCTGAAGTCAAGTCCAGTTGGACATGTGCCACAGAATCACCTGGGTTGGAAAAGACCTCTGAGATCATCGAGTCCAACGTGTGACCCAACCCCACCCTGTCACCCAGCCCATGGCACTGATGCCACATCCAGTCTGTCCTTAAACACCTCCAGGGACGGGGACTCCACCCCTCCCTGGGCAGCCCCTTCCAACGCCTCATCACTCTCTCTGGAAAGAACTTCTTCCTGATGGCCAACCTAAACCTCCCCTGGCACAGCCTAGGACTGTAGCTATGCTGCACAACATTGCACTACGTAGATTTTCCATCGTTATCCCGCTGGGATATTTTTGTAGGCGTATCCCAAAAATCCAATGTAAGTGCCATGCCTGGGTGCACACAGCCCGATTCCCTCAGCAGGGAACAGCACTGAAGTTCCCTGGCAGCTGATAAGGGTTTGTGGCCAGGCAGTTTAGTAGTTCTTTCTGACACTGCACTGAGAGTAAAAGGCTTTGGCAGACACAGAACCTGTTGGGTAACAAGGCCTCACCTGTAAGTCTGCACTGTGCCTTACAGGGTCCTTGCTGTCTGCCCTAGTCTGAGGTGGTATCAAACCAGGGTTCCCTGGTCACACAGCACAAATCCTTGTGTTCCTTACACACAGCACAGCATCTTCTTGGCTACTCCTATTTGTTGATCACATGCACACAAGCACATAGACACCCAACAGAAAAACCCCAACAAAATAAGCTGTAATCTAAAGAGTGTAATTTTTATCCTTGTACCTCAGTCCCCTGTGCATAATGGATTCACACTTTCACCACTACTCAGTGTGCATTTTTAATTTAGGCTTTTTCTTAGCGACCATTAATTTCTAGAGATGATGCAGCCAGTTTAATGAGAAAATAGGATTTTATTCCACTTCATGCATCGACAACTAAATTGTTACCTAAGTGCAATTACAAAATTGTGTAGCCCAGCTTTCTTGGGTATCAAATACTCACAGCTCTTATTCGCTATCTGGGGAATTAAATAAGTACTTCTGAAAATGAGGGCATTCATTAATATTGGGTATGTTAATTAAACCACTAGGAAAAGCATAGCTTGACTTTTGAATGCTGGGTCAAGTCTCCCACACCTCTTTTTCCTTATATGTTATTGAATATATTTTTCAGAGTGACAGTGAGATAAAAGGAGCTATTGATAGGTGACATTTAGTGTCAGTTTTAAAAGAAAAAGCAAACCAACACAGGGAATAAAAATGGGAATGTCTTTCAGTTCTACTTCCAGGTGCTTTTTAAGTACAGACAGAGAAGGCAATAGTGGAGCTCGCCAAGTCAAAACCACTTAAAAAATTAATAAAGCAGTAATTCATGTGGCTCTGCATATATTTATACTTTAAAACCAGTAAGAAATGGCTGAAATTGTGAGAGTGCTGATGATACTATGCCTGAGAGATCTGAACCTAAGTGCCAAATAACTATATGTTATGACTATTCAAATTAAATGTTTGTAATTATAACTGATATGCTTAAAATTATTATTTTAAGTATCTTATTTACCACTTATCAGCTGCCAGTTGAAAAAACAGTGGGGACAAATTGATTAGATGTTTAACTGTGTGAACTCAAGTGTTTTCCATGAGTTCAGTTTTTGCTTTGGAGCTGAACTGGGTACAGAACAGAACAGTTTGCAGTAGATCCAATCACCTTTGCACAGAGGAATAAATATATTAATTCCTGTACAGCCAATTAAGCTATATTCCAAATCACCCATTTATTCAAATCTGTGTATGAATTGAGATGTTAGTGTTGTCCTCTTATAAGTGTATAATATAGAGGGCACCAAACTCTCTGTAATGACTATTTATAATTAGAAGTGGAAGTTATATGATTAAATCTTAACCTCTTGCATCGATATAACGTTCTCCAAATCCTGGCTTTGTGGTTTTTATTTTGTTTTTGATGCATTGTTACTAATGACTCCGTGATGCCAATGCAGTGGAGGGATGGGGAAGTTGGGGAATATTACTCATTACAAAAGGTTAAATGCTTTTTTGAGATGATACATACAGCTGAAAGAAAACACTGAAATTCTTAAATCTGTATATATTTAATCTTTTATCTGTGCTTTTATCAAGAATGCCCTGTACATCTGTTTCAGCCATCACTAATTGAAATGACTTATTTGATTGAGGGTTCTATTAGACTTTAGAGCTGACATGGATTTACTTGTCTGCATGGTCAGTGGGATTTGGAATGACAATTTATTATAGTGCATTATACTTTATTTATAATTGACAAATGGCTTAGAGATTTAGATTTTTGTCGTCTTATTCCTAAATCCTCTCCTCATAGTTAGTGCCAGTGCCCATTAGACTTGATTGCTAATAGAACAGGCTGTTCCCATGGGAAGGGACCTGCAGTGGTCACCCAGTGCAACTGCTCGACCAGTTCAAGGCTGACCAAGTGAAACCCTGTTGGTCAGGGCACTGTCCAAATGCCTCTTAAGCACTGACAGGCTTGGGGCATTGAGCACCTCTCTGGGAAGCCAATTCCAGTGCTTGGCCACTCCCTCAGCAAAGAAATGCTTCCTAGTGTCCAGCCTAAACCTCCCTGGTGCAGCTTTGAGCCATTCCCACGTGTCCTCTCACTGGATACACAGAATCCCAGAATGGTCAGGCCCAAAGTGGATCATCTGAGCCCACCTCCCTGCTCAGGCAGGGCCATCCCAGGACACATGGCACAGGACTGTGTCCAGAGGGTCCAGGAATATCTCCAGTCAGGGAGTCTCTACATCCTCTCTGGGCAGCCTGTTCTAGTGCACCAGGGAGAAGATCTCAGCACACCCCTCTCCCTGCCCCTCCTCAGGAAGCTGTAGAGAGCAGTGAGATCATCCCTCAGCCTCCTTTTCTCCAAACTAGACAAACCCACAGTCCCCAGCTGCTCCTCATGGAGCCTTAGGATGGTTTAGGTTGGAAAGGACCTTTAAAGATCATCGATTCCAACCGTCTGCAATGAGCAGGGACATCTTCAGCTAGATCAGGTTGCTCAGAGCCCCATCCATACTGACCTTGACTCTTTCCAGGAAAGGGGAAACATTGCAGGACATTCCTTCCAGCTCTTTCACCAGCATTTTTGCCCTCTGGATGCATTCAAGGACCTCCACATCCTTATTTAATTGTGAGGCCCAGAACTGCACACAATACTCCAGGTGAGGGTGCCCCAACCCCAAACACAGCAGGGTGGTCACCTCTGACCTGCTGATTGTGCTCTTTGATGCACCTCAGGATGTGGTTTGTCTTTTGGCTGCCAGGCCACACTGCTGACTCCTGGGAGCTGCTGTCATCCCGTACCCCAAATCTCTGGGGACTAACTAGCTTCCTGAGTCAATAAAAAACTATCACAATTCCATGTAACCACCTCTGGTAATTCATCCAAAGCACCTCTGAACTAATTAGCAGGTAAAAGTACATGCAAAAATTTTCCATTTCAAAGAGTTATAAAAAAAAGTGCAATAACATGACAGATACCCTGGGAAACTGAGTCATAAAATACATCATGACTACTTTAAATATTAAATATTTTGAAGTTAACCTTTATTTATGTTCACCCAATTTGAGAGCAGTGAGCATCTCCATGTTCACCTCGCTTCTGCCACTGCCTTGCAAAGCAGCCTGCTGTGACACCAGTTATTATAGCAGTAAAAAGAAGTGAACAGTGAAGCTTTCAGATGATAAAGACACCATTGTAGCCATAATTATTCAGGAGTCCTGCTGTAACTGGATAAAATGCCAGGAAAAAATATATGGTATTTTTAAAATCAGTTTTTTTCCATGAGCTTGCAGTAATTATATATAACGTGTGAAGAGGTGAGATAAGATAAAGAATATAACATCACACGAAGAATGCCTGCAAGACATTATCATTTATTCTACAAATGATAGGAGATAAATAGAATAGTGATGCAACAATTCTCTTGCACCAGTTCTTGTCAAGTGACACTCTACCCCTCCATCCTGTGAGGATGAATTGTTCCTTCATTTCAAATAAAGTGAGAAAACACAATATTATACAGCTCTGATGTAACTGTAGGAAAAGTTGTTCATGTTGGCTGTACCTGAAGTAATACAAGAAGAGAATTTGAGCAAAATAATCCAAATTGTCAAATATGGTTTGGATTTTTAGCCCAGTTAAGATTTAATACCAGGTGCAGTTTACAGAGTTTTGCCTGAGGGAATTTTTTCAATTGACTGTATTTGTGTTCACACAATTTCTTCATCAAGAGCATCGACTGTGTCGTGATCTTTGGTGAAAATTTTGGGCAGTTTAAGAGTGTTAAACATTTGAGTACAAATGATTGTTAAATTCAAGGGCTTTTTACTGAGTGTTTGCTATGTGGTGTTGAACAGTTCATGTGCCACCGCTCAGAAGGGCCTGCTGAGCAGTAAGTGGTGTAACCCTTCAGAGGATAGAAATTATCAGAGACAGGCAAAGTATGAGCAAATTCCAGCCTGGTTTCATGTAGGTGAAGAAGGAAAAAAGCCAGTTTAGGGTCCTAATGTTGGTGAAGTACCAATCTTTAGAATTTTTAATTTCACCAATGAGGTATTACAGCACAGAGAACTGAGACAGCAACTTTGTGAAGTGTTCCATGGAAGCAGTCTTCCCAAGAAGCAGCAATGTGACTGTTAAAATGAAAGCATTGTAACAAAACTTTAGAGTTCAAACAAGTAAAGGGTTTCAGACAACCAGCTCATTTTACAGTAGGAAGTATAATGGAATGTACAAGAAGCAAATGAGAGGGAACACAACTGGCTTTCTTTAAAAGAGCCCATTAAATGACATTTAAAGTCTAATGGATAAGATTCCCTGTTCAGCAGGGATAGCTATATGTGAATTTCTGATTGTTGGCAGATGTTTCCCTGGGTTATTCTCCCACAAGTTATTATTTCATTGGAAACAATGCCTCTCACCTGTAATTAAACTTGATAAATACATTAACAGAACCACATTGTATGAGGATAACACTTCCCTATTTAGATCTGTCCCCATTTCACTTATCCATTGGCAACTCAGTACAACTGACAGAAAATATCATCTCTAAGTTGCCTACAGTAGCCTCAAAATGCAGCCCTGGGCCAGCTCCATTATCTTTGCAAACCTGTGCTGTGAGTCCATAACCTCCCTGCAGTGCTGGCTCAGGACTGAGCAGCTCCAAAGCTCTGAGGAGCTGCAGAAACCAGCCCATGTCAAGCCAGAGGGTGCTATCCTGTCTGAAACCACAAAGGTCATTTTTATCTTTTTCCATGAGACATTTGGATTTAGCAAAGTCTGTGGCTGAAGGTGTGAGATTAGTTCTGCTGAGAAGAATCTCGGAGTTATAGCCTTGATAAATAAGAAGACTCTTGGGGTCATTCTCAGCTCCCTGTGTGTTCTCCCTTCTCTCACCCCTATACCTTTCCATTAGGTTCTTGTATTTGGCTGTAAGGTATAAGATGCTTTGTGCTTCTCAGTTTCTAATTAAATCTACTTCGGAGTAAGTCTTCTCAAGTGCTTCACTGCAGCTGGATCCACCAGAAGTTATTGAAGTGCTATTGTTTTCTGTCAGTGACATAGAAGTTCTTGTGAAAAAAAATAAATTCGTAGGTTTTGTGAGAAAAAGATTAACTTTGTCACAGAATCATAGGAGAGTTACCTGCATTGGAGCCCCACAGGTCATCAAGGCCAGCTTTCCACTTAAAGAAAAGTGATTATGAGCCTACTGCTAGATAAGGTCAACAGCTTTGTCTAGCAAAGGTTTAGAAACCCTTGTGACTGGTGACTTTATTACCTGAAAGGACAACCTGTTCTAAGGCTGCATTATCTTACTAGTGAATTTATGGTGGTGTGGGTTTTGTTAGGTTGTTTTTTTTTTTTTTTTTCTCCACATACTTAACCTGACACTTCCAAGCCTGACTTTCTGGTTTTCTGAGTTTTCAATGTGACCAAGGAAAACTTAAGTCCATCATCCCTCAGTCCACTGCAGGATTTACAGTCTTAATCCTTGTGATTTTTCTGGTACCCGAAATTCCCATCCTCAAGCAGAGATTTTACTGTCTGTAAACCTTTGATTATGAGTCCATTCTTATGCTTACATTTTTTTCTGGCTCATTTCCACCTTTCTGTTCATCTGCTTTAGATGTTCTCTCACTCTGTGGATTGTTTTAAAAGTCAACGAGTTAAGTAGTTAAAAGGCAAATTTGGGAGGAGGGTGAAAGGGAGGAATAAGGAGCATAAAGAAAGACTGAAAGAGATGGTGAAAGGATATGCTACCAAAATACATCTGGGCTCCAGGGGTGGGACTTTTAACACACACAATTTTTTAGAATGCAGGAGTTTATGATAATTATTAGTAGAATCCTTTTCAGAGCTAAAATGTAAACCAGGATACGTAACTTCAGATTAAAGTAGCAGTGTATAACAGATTTGCTTCAAGTTGGGGGACAAACCCTTTTTTAATTTATGCTGATGCTCAAAAAACTTCTAACCCTTTAAGACCCCAACTCATTGGAGAATGGCTCTTCACTGATGTTGTAAAGTGAGGTTGTGATATTTGAATCCCACGCTTGGAAATGGAAACTATGGATTTCATTGAGAAACCTGGATGGCTTTCCAATTTATGTATCATTTATTTAACCAGTCCACAAAAAGAGTCTGAACGAGGAGCTAGTTACATTTTGAAGATGAGTTTGCTGAAGATTTTATGTTTTCATGCAACAAAACCAAGTAACATTTCCTTTCTTTCCCTCTTATGTTTTAAACTCTCTTTTCCTTAGTAGCATTAGCAGTGCATGACTCTGAAACAGTGATATTCCTGCTGGTGCCAGGTGGTCCTTTCCCTTTAATTTAGGTTCCAGGTATTGGAGCTGGTTGCTTTGCAGTAATTATTAGTTGCATTTGCTTCTCGAGCTGAAGGCAAATTTAGTACCCATTACAGGAAAGATTTTTAACAAGATAATTAGCTATTTACCAGTAATTGTTGCAGTAGAATAAGAAAAATTTCCACTGTGCTACGTGATGTATTTTTGCTCTAATCTCTGATGCAGATTCTCAGCTGTGTTAATTGGCCTAGTTTGGTGGAAGCCACATTCAGTAGTAGTTTATATACCTGAGGATATGGCCTATCTTTTTTTTCCCCTTTTACAAATTTATATTATTAACTTGTCTCATTCCTTCTTTTGATATCCATTTTTTTCCTACTGTCTGCTTTGATGAACTATAACCACAAAAACCCTGAAAAAAACCCCCCATTATTTTTAAAGATGTACACATGTGCACACATCTGAAAGAGCTTTTGCTAGGGAATAATCATCTTTGAGAAAACAAGTTTTCAGAAGTTCAGAGATGTGGTAATTAAACTTCCATGCATAAATACTTCATTTTGTCTCCCCACTTGAGATATCCAGAGCCTGTTCTCTTTCACAACACTCGACATTTTGATAGCCTTTGCACTTTAAACCACTTTCATTTTACCTCATTCAACATCTAGTTCAGTCTAATGGCATTTTTAGATTAGTGAAACAGAGACAGTGCAGCTTGGAAAAGTTTGATTTCCCTGGCTTGGAGAGCATTACATAGGAAATCTCTTTTAAAGGCAACAAGGTGATTTAATTCTTGGATGCTTTACACATAACAAAATACGGATTTTTGTTACCTCTTTTGCTACACACCTTCCAGATACCCAAGTAAAATAAAATAGTGTTAACAACTTGATGATCCTTGGGGGTTCCTCCTCACTCAGAATATTCT
The DNA here is from genome assembly GCF_003945595.2 of Pipra filicauda. Lineage (NCBI taxonomy): Eukaryota > Metazoa > Chordata > Aves > Passeriformes > Pipridae > Pipra > Pipra filicauda. The sequence goes on from NW_024104416.1 coordinate 797,597, forward strand.
TTGAAACTCATTAACTTTATAACCCTGACTCTGTGGAGAATCAGCTCTCAGAATCAGTAAGAGCCTCTCCTGCTTTTGCACCTACTGTAGTTTTATACTCCTGCCCTTTGAACTATTCAAGTCTTAACCCATAACTTCCAAAACCTCAGCTCCCCTCACCTCACTGTCCGTGGGACTTTCTTCTGAGTGCAACACTGATTTTCCAAACGTCAGCACGATACAAAATCTAAAACCCCACACTCGGGTTCCACAGAGCAAGCCCTGGTCCTGTACAGCTGTGACCCCAAATCTCAAGTTCCAGCACAGCCTCTTGAACCCTCTTCCCCTCCAGTGGCCCCCGAGCCCCTGCTGGAACCTGCAGAGTAACCTCAGGTGCCTTTGGGAGCCCGTGACTGTGGCACAGTGGCCCTCAAAGGCTGGGGGCAGCTTGTGTAGGCTGAGGGTGCAGAGAGACAGGAATTTATTCATGGTCTAACTCAAGAATTAGCAGTCTAAGAGTTGTTATTAGTCTAGCTGCAGGGATATTAACATTTTTATGCTAATGCAGAGTCCGATTCTCAATGATTCTGCAGCTGACACTGATGGATTGCAAACTTCCCTCCCCTGGTGTTGTGCTGACCCTTCCAGGGGCCCTCTGGGTGTTCAGGTGGAGGGTGCCAGTTGTTCTGAAGAAGAAGGTGGGAAGGGGTTGTTCTGGTGAATCATCCTCAGCATTTCTGGTTCTTCTCCAAGAAGATTATAATGTTGATAACAGGCAGTTTCTTCCCTTTCTGAGAGGTAGCTGATTATTGATAATGCTAAAATGACTATGTTCTCATTCTCAAAGTGGGTTATTAGTTGTTTAGTACACTGTACATACTTATCAGTCTATTCTGAGAGAAGTACTGTAATTACCCAGCATTTGGGATGTAAATTTTACTGATTGAGTTGCTTAAATGAGAGTTTGTTAAAACAGCAATGATTTTCTTCTGAGGATTATTTTCTTAATAATTATTGGCCTGATCCAAACTATGCTTAAATGTTCTAAAAAGAGGGGAGAAAAATTAAGGCTGCATAGAGCAGGAAAAAAAAATAATCAGGTGATACTGTGAATAGAATATATTTATCACATTAAATACATGGGAATATTTTTGATTTCATACTTTATTTCCACCATTATTACCGTATTCTTTATCTAACAAAAAGATACAGTTAAAACTCCTCCCTAATTTCTTCTCTTCAAAGAAATTCCACCCCAGGAACTTCACCAACATGTGGAGTATTTCCTCATGACAGTGTCATTTAGTGTGCAGAGAGGGGCATGCTGGTGAGAGCAAATGAGCTTATATGAGTGTCACTACTAATTGAGTTCTAATGTTGGAGTTCTTTAGCACAGAAGGAAAAGCAGCACTACAGCCAAGACTTTCCTATTAACATTTACAACATTAAGTGGCATTTGTGGTACTAAAATCACAGTTCAAATGAGAAGGCACTATTTAGTTTTTGTGCTACATTTACAACTTCCATTAAAAATGTATCAGTTATGGGTTCTGTCGATTTACTGCAGAACAACTTAATTTTACAAAAAGACAAGTGAACTACTATTATTTTGGTACCTTTTTACAGTGACAGTCTTAAATAACTGTTTACTGTAATCATAGACTGTAGCATTTGCATGTTTTAATTGCTTTGCCCATCATTCACTTGTTCCAGATAGAAAATACCTATTTTATAGGGTTCATGGCTTAAAATCAGTGGATTGAGTTGCTCTTCTCTTGTGCTGTTCATGCCTAAATCAACACTGTGCTGGTAACTAAACACAAGGAGTGCCTATGATTTAGAAAATCTGATATAATAAGCAGGAACATCAAATAACTGCACAGAGGAATTTGTCAGCTCTGGCAGGGTACACGTCTCTCTGGTAACAGTTTATGGGAGATTCTGTCCTTTACAAGTCTTTCCATGAGAAATATGAAACTAGAAGAGCTGATGCTTTTGATCTGGTAGTTCATCCCAGCCTCATCAATCTTAAAAACTTTTGCTTTTGGGGGTTTTCATGGATAAAGCACATTCACCATTGTAGTCCTCACAAATGAGATGCTGTGGGACCGTTCTTATTGATTAGACACATTATCCTGCCATAAGCAGCCAAAAACATCCTGCAAACTGTACAAAGATGTAAAATTCTAATGGAAGATAATCACAAAATATTGTGTGATGCAACATTTGTTTTGATTTCATTTGTTGCCATGATTGGCTGCATGATCAAAGGAATTAGTAGACTCCACGGACCACACCTGAACGAGGAAAAAGTTGTTTAATACATGAGTTTTTGAAAAGAAAGAGAAGAATAGTGAATAAATAAAGTAGAACTGAAGTTTCAGTAAGCTCAGAAGATCACTAGGTAAAATCTGGTGTCTAAGGGGAAAAGGGATTCTGGAAGTGTTGGCAGTTCCTTAAGGAAGAAATATTAAGACTAGCAAAAGCCATCCTAAAAAAAGAAGGCACAGGAAGATTAGTGACACACCAAGCTGGCTAAATAATGAATTCTTCAATGATTTCATCATGAAAAAGAAACCTATAGAAAATAGAAAATAGAAAAAGAGTCAAAGTATTAAGAGTTTAAATATAAAAAAATAGCACAGAAATATAAGCAAACCATCAAAAGACCTGATACAGCTCACAAGGCACATAAAGAATAAAAGGCAGGATTCTGTAAGTACATTAATAATAAAAGAAAAATGAAGAAAAAGAGCTGATCTGCTCCTCAGATGAGAAGGAAAATAAATGATAGCTGATGTTTTTAGAAGGTCAGAGTGTTAATATCTCTTCTGCATCAGTTTTAACTATAAAGCTCTGCTGTGATAATTTTAAAGGAACTAACATTAGTGTCAAAGGAAAAAGAACTGGTGATAGTACAGGGAAAGATCAGACCAGGGACTTCTTTGTAAGTCAGATGCTTACACATCAGCTGATCTGGAAGAAATTCACTTAAACTGCTGCAGAGAATTGATTGAAGCTCTTTGAGTCATCAGAGGGGATCCTTGAAACAGAGATGGCTAAAGGTCCAAACAAGTGCAAAATGGGAAGCATATTTAGCTATTTGAAGAAAGAGGAGAAAACGAGAGGCTGGGCTTATGAATTAGGTAGAACTAAAATGAAACAAACTTTTTATAAACACACAAAAGCAGCGAGAACATTGATAGAACAGAATCATGAAAAAAATCACATCAACACCACCATTTCCTCATCTTATACCAGGTGTTTTATTGATATGTGTAAGGTATTAGATATTGTATATATCTTCATTTTTTTTATAAAGCCTCTAACACATCAACAGCAGGATATTCTCATTAGAAGCTAAATATACTCTCTAGAAGAAATTGTTATGAAGTACCTTAGAGAATCATATCCAGGAAGTATTTTTCAGTGGCTCACTATCTAACTGGGGAGATTCACTGAGAGTGGTGATGTAGAAAGTTAAGCAGGATATTAGGAAAAAATTCTTCAAGTTAAGTTTTACTGCAGAAATTGTCTCAGACTGTTACAGAATACCAGCTCTTCTAAGAATAAATTAACCATACTTACCTCAGAAATAGTTTCAAGGCAGTTGGTCTTTCCATGGGACAGAGAATAGTCTAGATTTTCTTTCAGAACTTTTCTTTATCTTTTAATGTTTGTACTCTAAATATACAATGCTCATCATTTTCCAAAAGAAAAAAACCCACACCCTGCTTTTATTTTCCCCGTATAAATTATTCCCCATATTAATAAGATTGTTTAAATTCAGTATGCTTTAGTTTTGGTCTGAGCTCCGAGAAATTTCTGTGGCTCAAGCATACTTCTTAGTCTAAATTCAATTTGAAATTGAATTTCCTGTAATTGCTTATTCAGGGGCTTTGAAAAACAAATGGTATATGTACCCTGATCCATTTACAGGATTTCACAGCTTAAGTCATTGCTTTGTCCTTGAAACCTATTGCTTTGAACCTACAGTAATAATTAAAGAACAGTATTTAAAAATGTATGACTTTATATCATACCTTCCTAACAGTATTATACTTAATATTCTGATATCCACTGCATTGGTATTTCAGATCTCCTTGGACTGTTCTCTCTGAAATGGGGGGGAAGGCCACTGTCCTTTCTCCACTGCCCTTTAAACACAGACCAGTCTCTGATGATTCTAAACAAACAGGGCTGATCATGAGACTTCACATCTAGATGTGATTATCTCCACTCATTTATGTTGAGTATGTGTACAGAATTTAATTAGAGGAAGGACTTCTGTGATCTTCACTAATAACAAAATGGTGCTGGAAAATCCTGCCTCTCTAGGATTTCCTTCAGTACTGTTCTGTCACAGATGTGTGTGTGTCAAAGTATTGATCATTCATAAAATGGATGATGGGCCAGACATAAAGCAGGTGTGAGTTGTGTGTTTAATATCCCTTCCTGTTCTCTCCTCCTCGCCCTCAAGGTAACAGGCAGCAAGGTGTGCCAGTAAATCTCCAACTGAAGTGAAACACTCTGAAATAATTGATATTTACAGTCTTGGGTTATTTACAAACTGACATGATGTAACACAAACAATAATTTCCATGTCCCTTTGAGCTACGCAGTTTAAGCACAAACTCAGGGCTCAGCACTAACACAAATCACAGAATGGTTTATGGGCTGGAGGGGACCCTAAAGATCACCCAGTTCTACCCCTGCCATGGGCAGGGACACCTTCCACTAGCCCAGGTTGCCCCAAGCCCCGTCCAACCTGGCCTTGGACACTGCCAGGGATCCAGGGGCAGCCACAGCTTCTCTGGACAACCTGTTTCACTCTGTTATTTTTTTAAAAATATAGATCCATCAGATGCAGGTTCCATCTCCTTTCCACTGACACTTGTGTTGTTTCCTTTTCCACTCTGAGCAGCACTAACCAGGTCTACAGGAAGCTGATGGATTTTGTTCTTACCCAAATGAGGAGATACACCAAACCTCCAGGAATCACACTGCCACCTGGTGATGCTGAAAAGCTTCTGCACATCATAATTATAGTGCTAAAAGCCATGGCTGCATATTACTAATATATATTTAAGGGCATAGAATCATAGAATCATTGAGATTCTATGAAAAACCTCCAAGATCATCCAACCTGTGATTGATCCCACCCTGTCACCCGGCCCAGAGCCCTGAGTGCCACATCCCAATGTGTTGTGAGGGACAGAAATGTGTTTGCCTGCTTTGCTGTAGGAAGAAGAGTGTGAGGTCTCCTCTTCCCCACTGGAGTTTCTATCCACAGATCCAAGTCAGGGTAAGGTCAGTCCTTACTGATCATTTCATTCTAGAAATGATTTGATTTGAGGACTTTTATTAAATGTATTCCAAGTTCTCTCCTGGGATGTGCTCTGATGTGCTTTCTTGTGTCTCAGGACAGGTGAGGTGTGAGCACAGTGATCTGTTCCCTGCAGCCTCAGTGAAATAGCTGCAATTCATAATAATCTTTATGTATCCATGAAAATCCTGGGTCCATTTCTGTACTCCTGAACCTGGTGAGCCTGCCCTGAACACCTTCAACCTCACAGTGTGCATGATATGCATCTCTGGAATTGTCTTGTCCATCTGCAGTCAGATATGTCCCTGTGGGCAGTAGAATAATTTGGGAGGGTTATTCCTCAGAGGTCAGACAGCTGGAAATATGGAGCAAAGAGGTATTTTCAGTGAGGTTGCTCTGACAGTGGACATACTCCAGTAGTAATCAGGGTCAGGAAGGCAGCAAATAAAAGCAGCAGAAAGGAAAAACTAAAGATCTGTCACGAAACAAGGAAGTAAGAGAAGATTTTTAATAAGTGGATGAGCTGGTTTTCTCCTAATCAATGACATTAATTTGGCTGACTGAACTGTGATCAGGGACTCTGATTCAGCATCTCATCATCAAAAGTTCTCACAACCTGACACCTCCTCATTCCTGCTGCCAATTCACAGAGCTGCAAATCTGGAAACTTTTGCAGCAGATTCAAGTATCCTCCATACACAAACAACTTAGGAGCAATTTAAAGTGAATCACTTGATCTATAGCAATGTGAGAGCCATGGCCAATTAGATTTAGCCTTCAGGACTGAAGAATGGACTGAGCTTTGAGAAGATCATAGAGATCAGACACATGAAAACAAACAAGGATGCCGGTCAGGAATTGTCAAACTGAAACTATGAACTCAAATTTTTTAATTTAAAAAATCCCTTTCATTACAAGTGCTTTTCTTACAGGAAAAGGCACCAAAGTTTTCCATAAGACACTTTTGAAATAGTGTAACTAGATTAAGGAAGAGCAGGTATCTTAAAATTGCTTTTTCTCAAAAGTGAGAGAATGCTTTTATTCCTGAGGATACTCTACAGTGCAATAATGTAGTACACAAAAGGCATGATGGAGAAAGCACTTACCTCTAGTTTTTGGGGGTAAGAGGTTGTGTAGTTCTTCTCTTGGCCCAAAAGTGGAATGTATGTTTCTTAAATGATGCTTTAGAATGATCTTTAAAAGCCAGGACTTGTTAACTAGTATCAACCAACCTTTGCTCGAACTGCCAGTTATCTTTCCTCTATATTTAGGGTAGATAATAGCTGTGATACATGATTCATCATGCACAGCCTCCTTCATTATGCACACACGAATAAACTCAGATATGGTAAAAACTGAGATTAGTCTTTATGCCCTTTATTCTGAATACAAATCTCTTTGCATCGCTGACACTGAGGAATCCCAAAGAAGCAATACAAATAAAGACAAACAGATATGAGTAGCACATTGTGAATCATGCATAATTAAAAGTTCAATTTTTCTTCAAGAACAGTGTCACATGAACGATCTTTCACACTTTTAGATGGTGTAAAAAGCTTCCAAAAAAAAGAAAGTGCCTTTTAATTTTTGTGCATTATTTAAATTGACATAATCCTTAAAGATGGAACTGGTATTGCTGCTTGTTAGAGTTGCCAGCTTTGGTATGAAGGGTTCTGTTTTCAGTTGCTTATACCTACAAATCTGCAAAGGACTTGCCAATATTTTTGCATGAAAATTCTGCTAGAGGACAATTCCCTAAAATCCCAAATTCCCTTCATAGTAGACAATTGGCAACATGGTGAAGCAATTTCCAAAGACAAATGGTTATGAAAGGGTTTGGTTTATTGTACCAAAGAGAGTCACAGGTTTTTTCTTTGAAAAGAGCTAAAAGTTGTTGTTTTAAAACTGGATGATGATCTTTGACAGAGGAAAGTTCTCACTGTTGGCAAAGCTGCCTGGCTTGGAAAAATTGCACATTATTCAAGTTGCAATGGGGTCAAGCTGGACTATTTTTAGGGCCCAGCAATAACAACACAAAAAGACCTGTTCTCACTCTAATCCTGTGTAGAAACTGAGATGGAAACCAAGCCTTTTGAGTCTGTTTACACCCCTCTGAAACCCACTGGGTATTCATGACAGAACATAAGGCTTGATTACTAACAAGTTGTGTGTCGCTGGTGAGACTTACAGGAGAATATTACACGTTAATATTTTTCCCAGTTGTTAAAGAAATGCAGATTAAAGAGAAAAGAGACACAGAAATGCTTGGAGGAGAAGGGAAGATTTTAGTGAGAGACATAAAGCTCCATCTATTTAGGTAAGCAAAGCAACTATTAACTTGTCATGGTGAATGTCTTCAAAACTGACCTGCAGTCCAGTGAATTAGGAACAGCTTCTTGGGAAGTGGACTTTTCCCAGGCAGATAGACTATATGGCTGATTACAGTAGCAAAAGTTTATCCCTCTGAAAAAACGGAACTATATTAATCTTCCTCCATTCAGATGATGCTGTTATGACATTTGCTCTGTTTTGCTTTTGATATCCTGGTAAAGAAAATAGAGCTGTTCATATTCAGAACCTCTTTTCCTTTAGTAAAGATTTTCTGCCTTAGTATATGGCTTTTCTCAACAAAGGACTGATGCATTTGAGGATTCTGTTTTATTTTTTTGTAACTGAAAGCTTTGACAAAAGTCTTGTAAAGCACAGTGAATACACATATTCACTTTCTAGCCTGACCCACAATTACATTTATAATAATCAATATCATAGAATCACAAAATGGCCTAAGGTGGAAGGGACCCTAAAGATCATCCAGTCCCACCCCCTGCCATGGGCAGAGACACCTTCCACTAGCCCAGGTTGCTCCAAGCCCCATCCAACCTGGCCTTGGACACTTGCAGGGATGGGGCAGCCACAGCTTCTCTGGGCAACCTGTGCCAGGGCCTCCCCACCCTCACAGGGAATTCCTTCCCAATATCCCATCTATCCCTGCCCTCTGGCAGTTTGAAGCCATTCCCCTTGTCCTGTCCATCCAGGCCCTTGTCCATAGTCTCTCTCCATGCTCCTTGCAGGCTCCTTCAGGCACTGCAAGGCCACAATTAGATCACCCCAAAGCTTCTCTTCTCCAGGCTGAACAACCCCAACTCTCCCAGCAGAGCTGCTCCAGCCCTCTGACCATCTTGGTACCTCTTTTGGACTTGCTCCAGCAGCTCCATGTCCCTCCTGTGCTGTTCCCCAGGGCTGGAGCAGCTCTGCAGGGGGGGCTCACCTGAGGGGGCAGGGGGGCAGAATCACCTCCCTCAGTCTCTGTAGAAATGCAAATGCACAAATCATCAGACGTATTTTATAGAATTGACTCTCAGATGATCTTGCAATAGTTTTCAAAGTACAGAACACTTAATTCCTCACAGCTGGAACTCAGAATTCGGGCAACACTCTCTATTTGCAGTTTGAATTTTGCCTGCTCACGGCTGAACTTTGTGCACTTTGTGAACTTTGTTAATTGTAAGCTTTCTGCACACACTTGGAATATGCATTCCTGCATTTGGATTTATAAGGTATTTTGAAAGGGTTCTGTTTTAGAGGTTACAGTAAAATGCATAACCTAGCAGTTTCTGACAGATAAGAACTATATTTATCTTCCTCCCTACTCAGAAACATTTATTTTTCAGTAATTTTGCAGGAAGCTCCATCCATATCACATAAGTGACAGCACAAGATTTTTGGCTTGTCAGCTGCACACGCTTGTCTGGTTCAGAGTATGGCAAATTACTTTGCTCGGGACAGAATGCACAAAAAGTGTCAAACAGTCAATTAGAAGTACAACTAAAAATACTCACAAGCCTAGTTCTTGAAGGCTCAATTTCTCTGCCTAATAATACAATAAGTCTGTTGGTATTGACAGCTTCAAATAAGTTACCCTAAATTATAGCAATGTAGAGATTATTGTAGGAATTTAAAGCTTTTGTGTGTGTGTCTGTGAAAATTGCTTAAGTTTATTCAAAAACTACTTTTAGATAAACTAAAAAAAATTGGCATAAGAATGTTGAGAGGGATCGACCAGAGGAGGCCACGGAGATGATTAGAGGATGGAGCAGCTCTGCTGGGAGGAAAGGCTGAGAGAGTTGGGATTGTCCAGCCTGGAGAAGAGAAGCTTTGGGGTCATCCTGCAGTGTCTGAAGGAGCCAAGAAGGATGGAGAGAGACTCTTGACAAGGGCCTGGAGGGACAGGACAAGGGGAATGGCTTCACACTGACAGAGGGCAGGGTTAGATGGGATATTGGGAAGGAATTCCCTGTGAGGGTGGGGAGGCCCTGGCACAGGTTGTCCAGAGAAGCTGTGGCTGCCCCTGGATCCCTGGAAGTGTCCAAGGCCAGGTTGGACGGGGCTTGGAGCAACCTGGGCTGGTGGAAGGTGTCCCTGCCCGTGGCAGGGGGGGGATGAGATGATCTTTAGGGTCCCTTCCAGCCCCGGTCATTTTGTGATTCTATGATTCTCTGCTCCAGTGCTGCAAGCCAGGTGAATTTACACATATTTTTAATCAGTGTTTTCTTGCCCAGCTTTTAATTTTCTCCATTAAAATTCCGATGTGACTGCAACCCACTTTCTTCTAAAATACTGGAATTGAAATGTTTACGTTGAGATTTCTCAAATACATATTTGTCAAAGGTCTAAGTTAAAGACATGGAACAAATAAGACTGAGGATTGCTTTCCTCAGAAAAAATAATTAAAAGGCTGTGCTGATATGCTGAATTTAAATGGTAGTATCTGGAGGTTCAGTTGTGCCTTGAAAATGTCCTAAATTTAAACATGTGCTCACATTCACTGCATAGCAGAATTTGGCCAACACATTTAAAGCAAACCACTGACTTTATTTCTATTTTTTTTTAATTATTCTAAATTTGGATAGATATCACTTTTCGTTTTCCTGATCCTGCTTCTCTTTTATAACCAACAGTCTTTTTATCTTTGCCTTTTTGGTATCAATTCTTAAAATGTTTGTGCCTGTTTAATTTTTTGCACTGACAGTGTTGTGAGGACAGATAAGTACATGCAAAAAAATTTTCAAGTGGGAAAAAGAATCCAGTTTCTTAGTGAATCTGGGGAATTTTAGCTTGGCTATTAAAATTGGGACAGACACACAAAAATATCTGAACTTCTCTATTTATCAGCACTTTTCAAAGCACTCAAGCGTTGCAGTCAGAGACAGTTACAGCCACTGGTTGCTGGGTCTACACAGGTATCATATTTGTAACCATTAGTATGCAGACAGGAGATGATTAAATGCACTTGTGATAAAATGTGACACCATATTATAAATGAGAATGGAAAATGAATTTATAACCATAAATCATGTATTAAAATATATGTGACAAGCTCAGACTGATGAAGACAATGCAGAAATAACAAATGCTGTATATGTCAGTTTTATCATAAAAAAAGAAGTGTTTTCTTCTTGTAATGTTCTATTTTATGTCTTTTTTGTTGTTGTTTAAATTCGTATATGTCAGGGAAAAACAACAACAGAGGTGTGGCTATGGCACATCTGTTAACTCTTGGTGGAAATTAGTCAACATTCCTTCCTAACAAGACCATAAAATACATAAAATTCTTGTCCAGAAAATTTAACATAATTTGAACTGAATGATCTCTTTCACCATAATATGCATTTTTCCAAAGCTGTGCTGCAGAAATGTGAAGATTCCATCCAACTAATATAAAAACATTTACCTGACAAGCTGTAAGAGATTTTGTTGTCCATGGAGCTGTATTAGAGAGTCACAGAGTCACTGTCACGGAGCCTGAAGGGGACTTTTGAGGTCATACAGGTACATAAACCATCTCCTCATGGTTGAGCATAAAAGAGGACTTCTATTTCTAAAACCTGCTCGATTTTCCTACTAATATGTATTTGCTAAAAGATTTATTAATGTTCTCCCTGAACTTGGGTGCTTGTTTAGAAGATACAGGCTGGGCAGACACATAAACCTCAGTGTATAAAATATTTTATATGTAAACTTAGGGAATAGTGTTTTTCCTGGCTCAGAGTTTTTACCTTTATCATTCCAAGCTTTAAATCCTGAAGTCTTTTTCCCATTTCTTGCCTTGAGCACTCTGTTTCACTCATTATTAATACTGCACATGCACAGTTAGTCCAATGGGCTTAAGACTGTGTCAGATTTATCACATACATAGAAATCATTGGGATATATATTTTTAACTGATGTTCCATGGACTGGAGGCCTTTTGGAGGCTCCCAAAGTCTATTTAAATCTGCTGTTGAAATCTCAGAGAAATGGATGTTGCCTTCAAATTTTGTGTAGAAAGGGAAAGTACTTAAAAAAAAAAAAAGCTTTATGTGAATTTAATCCTGAAATAATTGTCCTTAGAGAAAATCTTGGTCCTTAATTATCTTTAAACCCACAGTGTGGAAACTTTCATTAGATAATGATATCTACTGTATTTATACAATACAATGCACCACTGTAAAGAAAAACTCCCTACACAGCGTTAAAGTGATTTCACATCTTTAATCTTATTTAACTATTTTTTACTATTTATTTGTATTTCTTTAATGTTTAAAGACACCAGTCAGGGTTGGGCAGGTGTGCATCAGGTATTTCTATGAACATGGAGGAAAATGTTTTGGCAGAACTCTTTTAAAGTTGTCCAGGCAGGGCAGAAAAAGCCCCTGTGGCAACAGGCACAAGAGATAAAGATGTTTGTCTGAGGGCACAGAGAAGGTTGGTGGGAGAGCTCGGAGCAGAACTCACCATATCTGACTTCCAACATTAGAGTCCTGATAAATAATTCATTTAATTTCTCTGTTTTTATCTGCTTGCAAAATTGTCCTGAGTGTGCTCTGACAGTCTCTGAGTCATTCTGTATTTATCCAGGAATCTTTTTTTTTTGTAAAAAGCTCAAGGTAGTGTTTGATCGTGGGTGTCCAAAGTTCCAGATCCTAATTCCTGCTTCGTGGATCAGTTCTGTGGGAATGTGAGGCCTCATTTACAGTATTAGACCATCCCAAATTCAGTGGGGCTGAGGTGGGGTTGTGCAGAGGAGGAAATTATTGGGTTACTCAGAAAAATAAAAATTTATAGTTATGCTTCAATGAAAGAAATCTTTTTGTTTCTTTCTTCTGGATAGTCAGGATAGCACTGGTTTTAAATTAATTTATCGTAATTTAGATAATAATACTTCTGAATTCCCAAATATATAAAATTTAGTTGAATAGCAAGTTTACAGACTCACTTTTGGAAACTATTTTTTCCTAGACACGTTAAGTAAGGAAAAAAAATTTTGATTGAAGTAAAATTTCTATTAAAATTCAAATGACTATTCATGGAAAATACTTTATTCATTCTACTCTGATATTTATGTATTCAACAGAAATATCTATGTGCCCAGACAGTCTGGACTAAATTTCCTAAGTGTATGACTGTAAATCTGGGGGGAAAAATGTAGTAAAATTTGGAAATTGCTTTCTCAATCTATAGCTTTGATCTTGTTTGCATTATGCCCTCCACCATTCTTTTCTTTTAGAAGAGAAAATATTCTGGTGATTGCAACAGTTAAGCTCAGGGAAAAACTTCTGTTTATTTTAAAAAACATACAAAACCCCTAATTAACTGGATATTGTTAAGTCTGATATAATTTCTGAAATAAGAATGAAAAGAATGAAAAGCAGGTGCGCAGGGTTGGAAATTTTCTGTCTTAAGTGAAGCTCGTGGGAACAACACGGGGGTCTGGCCTTTGAAGTACTTTCTTAGCCAAGAGGAGGCCACTGGTTTCTGCAGCTGGCATCTCTCCCTCAGTAAGGAAAAGAGTGCTTTCCTTCAGGGAAAGAAAACCCCAACCCCTGACAGGAGGGGGTAACCAGGGGGGGGGTCGGGCTCTGCTCCCAGGGAACAAGGGACAGGAGGAGAGGGAACGGCCTCCAGCTGTGCCAGGGGAGGCTCAGGTTGGACATCAGGAGGAATTTCCCCATGGAAAGGGTGGTCAGGCCTTGGCAGGGGCTGCCCAGGGAGGTGGTGGAGTCCCCACCCCTGGAGGTGTCCAAGGAAGGAGTGGAGGTGGCACTGAGTGCTCTGGGCTGGGGGACAAGGTGGGGATCAGGCACAGCGGGGACTCCATGGTCTTGGTGGGCTTTTCCAACCTCAATGATTCTGGAATTGGAATAATTCATTCCAGTATTTAACAACCTTTTGTGATGACCCACCAAACCCTTTGCATGAAGAAATTCCTCCTGATGTCCAACCTGCCCCTCCCCTGGCACAGCTGGAGGCCGTTCCCTCCCCTCCTGTCCCTTGTTCCCTGGGAGCAGAACCCGACCCCTCCCGGCTCCCCCCTCCTGTCAGGGGGTTGCAGAGCCAGAAGGTCCCCCCTGAGCCTCCTTTTCTCCAGGCTGAGCCCCCCCAGCTCCCTCAGCTGCTCCTCACAGGACTGACTCTCCAGCCCCTTTCCCAGCTCCATTCCTTTCTCTGGACACGCTCCAGCCCCTCCATGTCCTTCGTGCTTTGGGGGATCCAGAACTGAACACAGCACCCGAGGGGTGGCCTCAGCAGTGCAAACATACTCTGCTATCACCTGCAGTTTTTTGTGCATCACATAACTGCAGCAGCATTTTGTGTTGAAGATGCTGTGATTTAGCAGCTGATGAGCACATTTTATATTGCAGAGGTATTTCTTTTGAAGGTAGCCTTGGTAACCACAGTGAGTGTCACGACAGATAACTGTCATCCTTAATTGTTCCAATGATACTGTGACCACTACTTACCAAAAATAAAATTACACATTTTATGTATAATTGTTAAAGAAATTGAAACAGAAATGGTATACAATTAGAGAGCAAGAATTGTGTTAAGTGAACTATATGTACTCATTATCTACAGTATCATTATTTTGTAGTCAAAAATATACATTAGCTCTGATGACAGTGTGATGTTTTCAGGCAAATATTATTGTACTGTTAATAAGATAAATTCTTTCAGAATAGCCTCGAAGACACCTTGATGCTGTGTGTCACATTTCAGAATATACATAGCTTATTTTCCACAGTAAATGAACTAGCTGTCATTTTACTCACATCTGTATATTTTATCACCTCTTCCCCCGTTGTGATCAGTAGCAATTCAAACATAGAACTTAAATATATACACGAGGTAGGAATGTCTCAAAATGCCTTCACACAAAGAGAATAAGAATTTTTGTCATCAGCAGTGGCTCAGGTTATTAATTTTGAGACCAGAACCTTGACAACCGTAGTGATATTTGTTATCTCCTTCAGCCTTCCTTCTGCTGTGTATTTTGTAGATCTGTGCATGGACCCTGCACAAGGATGACATATAAATTTGTGAAGACTTTCATGTTTTTGGGGTATTTGTCTCTTCTCCCAAGTAACGAGAGGCAGGATGAGAAGAAATGGCCTCGAGTTGCAGCAGGGAAGGTTTGGGTTGTGCATTAGGAAAAATGTCTCCACAGAAATGGTTGGCAAACATTGGAACAGGCTGCCCAGGGCAGTGGTGGAATCTCCATCCCTGGAGGGATTTAAAAACATGGAAATGTGGACTTGAAGACATGGGTTAATGGTGGCCTTGGCAGCACTGGGTTGGATTCAACTCAATAATCTAAAAGGTCTTTTCTAACCTAAACAGTTTTATGGTTCCATGATTCTCATACACCCAGTGTGTTTGGGCACATTAAAACCAATTTAAATACAGTGATAAACAATCACAAAGATGCTCAGAGGGCTGGAACCTCTGCCCTGTGAAAACAGGCTGAGAGAGTTGGGGCTGTTCAGCCTTAAGAAGGATCCAGAGAGACCTTATAGCTCCTTCCAGTCCATAAAAGGGGCTTCCAAAAGGTCTGGAGCAGGACTTTATCCCAAGGCATGTAGTGATAGGACAAGGGGGAATGGCTTCAAAATGACAGAGAGTTGGTTTAGTGGGATATTGGGAAGGAATTCCTCCCTGTGAGGGTGGGGAGGCCCTGGCACAGGTTGCCCAGAGAAGCTGTGGCTGCCCCTGGATCCCTGGAAGTGTCCAAGGCCAGGTTGGACGGGGCTTGGAGCAACCTGGGCTGGTGGAAGGTGTCCCTGCCCATGGCAGGGGGTGGAATGAGATGGGCTTTAAGGTCCCTTCCAATACAAACCACTCTATGATATGATTATTCTACCAATTCTTTTTTTTAAGCCTTTAATGCACTGTGATAGAACCCTCTTTGCAGATTGCTGCTTTTGTTTCCAATTTTTTTGTGAGCAGGGAGAATTTACTTTCGTTGCAAACGATATTTTCCAGTGTATTTACAAGCAAGAAACACCCCACCCTTTCTCAGGTGTAGTTAATGCTTTATCAGGTTTAATGCAGCTTCTCACAAACATCTGAATAGATGCCACTTTTTCAGCACAAATATGTACTTTGGGTGTCAGTAAGGTATACAAGAAATGAACATAATATTAATATAATGAATAATAATGGATAAATAATATATAAAATAGGAGCTGAAATACTACAAGGATAGACTCTCCAAATTCAACAGAGATCGAGATACACAGTTTAATTTTAGCTTTGTTTCTTCTTCAACTAAATAAATTTTAACTTAGTTTAAATCAATAAAGCTGAGGATAATTTAATGAAAAGACACAAATTGTATTTTCTGTTTTCTTCAAAATAAATTAATTCACAGCCTACTTTATCTTGTTTAAAACTCAGCCCTAGAGATACCAAATAAGATTTTTTTAATGTGGAAAAATAAACTCAGTGCAGTGGAGAGGAATTTAACAACATTGATAAATAAAAATCTAAACATCAATACTTGTTAGCATTCCTTTAACTGCACTTTCCTCCAATTTAATGAAAATCTTACATTATTTCTTAACACTAGAGCACTATTGATTATAAAATATTATCATTTGCCGTGAAAGCCCAGTTTATACAAATATGTAAACATACAACTATGAAAAAACCAAACAAACAGCTAAGTAAATTCCAGCAAAGATAGTAATTTCACAGGACTTAATCAAAACCAATAGCCTGTACTGAAGCTTGGACATGTCTTGAAAATCTTGACTCACAACTGTGTTTGTACTGTTAGAGTGACATCAGCAAGTTCAGTTGTTGATCTGTCTTCCCCTAAACACTTATCTTTGAGAAAACTATTAGGTGATTAGTTCATAGAATCACAGAATGCTTTGGGTTGGAAGGGACCTTAAAGCCCATCCAGTGCCACCCCCTGCCATGGGCAGGGACACCTTCCACCAGCCCAGGTTGCTCCAAGCCCCGTCCAGCCTGGCCTTGGACACTTCCAGGGATCCAGGGGCAGCCACAGCTTCTCTGGGCAACCTGTGCCAGGGCCTCCCCACCCTCACAGGGACGAATTCCTTTCTAACATCCCATCTGTCCCTGCCCTCTGTCAGTTTGAAGCCATTCCCCCTCATCCTGTCACTCCAGGTCCTTTTCAAGAGTCTCTCTCCACCTTCCCTGTAGCCCTTCAGATCCTGGAAGGTGCTCTGAGGTCTCCACACAACCTTCTCTTCTCCAGGCTGAACAGCCCCAACTCTCCCATCCTGCCTCCAGTCCCCTCATCAACTCTGGGGCCTCCTCTGGACTTGAACTCTGCTGACTTCTGAAGGAATTCATGCCATCAGCCACGGCTGAGGAAAATCTGTTTCCTCTTGCCTAAATCATGGCTCTAACAGCAGCATATTCCAGTTAATTCATGCTCGAGGTGTATAAAAAGTGGTAGGAAATCTCACATGAGGCTTCTGCAAGAAGATACATGGACTTCTGTGCACACCTGAAAGATGGAGATGTGTCAGATCTAAGTGCCAAGATAAAGAATATCCTACAAGTGCCATGATTACTTGTGCTCCTCTGGAGTGAATACTGTGAGGCCACAGGACACTTATTAATACACATTTTTGCTTAGGCGAGTGGTGGCTGGTGTGCAGCCTTCACCTAACACCCCAAAAGAGAGATTTGCTTTAATTATCATATTTTGGACTTAGTGCACAGATCCTGGCCTTGATCATGTCCTGTTTGATGCAAGACATTAAACATTTTTGTGTTGATGGATGGGGTTTGTCATAATTTTAAGGGAAATCCGTTTTGAAAACATTATTCAAAAATTTAAAACTTTCCAGATAAGGGGCAGGCTGGACGGATTATGATCCACTTATGCAGAAAGATTAGCCAAAAGGGTTTCTGGCTGTCTGATTTTCATATGACCTACTGAGGACACTCTGAGCCTATTGAACTCCAGCTGTATCCAAGCAAACCTGCCCCCAGCAGAACTGGAAGGAAAACCTGAAGCTGTGATGTTACAAAAGGCAAACATCATTACTATTGCTATGCAGAAATAAAGTGACAAACTATGGCAAAAATTCAGACTAGAAAAAAATTGTACTTTTTATTTTATTGTGCTAGGAAAAAAAAAAAACCACCAAAAGAATGTGGGAATAAACTATATTTGGGAAAGAGATGGGTGGGAAGAGAAGGGATTTGACTAAGAAAGTCACTGGAGGAGGGTGCTGAGTTGCTGGTGATGCTATCAGAGCTTCTCTCCATGGTTGTCTGCAAAAAAAAATCTGTAGAAAACCTGAAAATTAAAGCAGTGAAGTATCAGCATTGCCTGGACACAGTCAAGGACAGTTTCTTTCTTAGTGAAAGTGTAAAAGGCTTGAAGAGGGAAATGTGGTTAGCCCTGCAATCAATTTGCCACCTCTTTCTCCTGATTCTCTTAGCTCTGTTACAAAATATTCTGGAATATTTCAGATTTTAGGATAAAATTCAAATGTGTCTTGTTACTGTTAAAACTTTGTATGAATTATAGAAGTATATTCCAGGCTTTGGACTGCTCAGCTTATGTAAAAAGGGAGAGGCAGCTTTGACAAAAGCAGTGCTTTCATTTCTCTGACTAATGTTATACATAAGGAATTCCACTAAATTCTGTGGACATACCCAAACTTTCCAAGTTACTTATATGCACATGATTTTTCATGTCACAAGGAACTGTGGAAATGCAAGTTGTATCCTGTGTTCCTGCTGAGGACTGGAATAGAGGAGCATGATGAAATGTATGAAATATTGACTTAATTCCCTGAAAATTTGTCCTTTCCATCATTTCTGCAGTTTTAGATAAAGAATAACATTGCTGGAATAGAGCATTTGCATTTTGTGCCAGGCTTACTTTATATCACTTTGGAAAATATCACAATGAATCCTATGGAAACATTATTAGAAAACAATGCTTTATTAAGGCTCCACGGTCTCTCTGGTTAGGAGCTCCTATATCTTCCAATAACAAGTATCAACATCATTTTTTAATGTATTTTACTTTGCATTTTTGACATTGCAAAAGTAACTTCACAAATTAAGCCATTATTTTAAAATTTGCATGGAAATGTCTGTTTGCTGGTGACTTTCATAAAAGTTTAATGAAAGTGGAGCTATTAGGTTCAGTTTTTTTCTTCTGGAAAGCACTCTGGCTGTTGGAACACACGGTATGTTTACATTCTATGTTGCCCCAGACTATCAATTAGTTAACATGCTTATGAGATTGTCCATTTAAAACAACATTTTTACACTACATACAGCCTTGTAAATCACAGGATGCTGACAGCATGAAATGCCAGCTGTGAAATGAGGAACTGATGAAAACGCAGTAATTCTGAATTTTAATATAATATAAATCATGTCAGCAATATTTGTGAATAGCAGCTGTCAAGATTTCATTTGAACTGCATGTATTATGGTATTTTTATATTCTGTTCTTTTCTGATAATTTAGACCTTCCTCTGCCCCCTCCCAACCTTTCCAACCTTTGCAAGGATGGAAATTCCTACAAAAATTTTGACTGAATGGCGTGAAATGGATTGTCACAACATTCAAACAGAAAGAATAATGGCTTCATACTGACAGAGAGCTGGTTTAGTGGGATATTGGGAAGGAATTGTTCCCTGTGAGGGTGGGGAGGCCCTGGCACAGGTTGCCCAGAGAAGCTGTGGCTGCCTCTGGATCCCTGGAAGTGTCCAAGGCCAGGTTGGACAGGGCTTGGAGCAACCTGGGCTAGTGGAAGGTGTCCCTGCCCACAGAAGGGCTTGGAATGAGATGATCTTTCAG